>NW_028234430.1:1180955-1182984 GCF_977035675.1 Penaeus japonicus | reverse complement strand
CTCTTGATCTTTCTCTCTGTCTTACTCTTTCTCTCTCTCTTGGTCTTTCTCTCTGTCTTATTCTTTCTCTCTCTCTTCATCTTTCTCTCTCTGTATTACTCTTTCTCTCTGTCTTACTCTCTCTCTCTCTCTGTCTTACTCTTTCTCTCCGTATCTGGTAATGTATATATTTATCTGTCTACTTGTTTATTTATATGTCTGTTTATCTAAGTACCTGTCTTTCTCTCTCTCTGTCTATCCCTATTTGCATCTGTATCTATATTCATATGTATAAATATGTCTAAATGCATATCTATATTTATATGCGTGTTTATCATGTATGTATATATATATATTAATATATATATATATATATATATATATATTATATATATATATATATATATACATATATATATATATATATATATATAAATATATATATATATATATATATATATATATTATATACATGTATATATACATATATATACATATATATATATATGCATATGTATATACAATTTTTTCTTTTCTTCTATTTATTCTCTCTCTCTTTTTCTCTCTCCATTTCTCTCTCTTTCTCTCTCTCTCTCTCTCTCTCTCTCTCTCTTTCTCTCTCTCTCTCTCTCTTCTTATCTATTGTTCTTGGTAAAAGTTCCCGTAAATGGGTGAGGAGGACGGGGGTCGGGGGGGGAGGGGTAGGGGGAGGTGCGTGTGTATATGTTTGTATATGTGTGCATGTATGCGTGTGTGCGTGTGGGGAGAGGGACTATTTGTATATGTCTGCATGCGTGTGTGTGTGTGTGTGTCTGTTTTGCTTTTTTTCCCGTTTGCATTTTCCTCGACGTAAAAAAAAAAAGAAAAAAAAAAAAAAAAAAAAAAAAAACGGGCAAGGAGGTGGTAGGAGAAGTGGGGGGTGGGGTGTGGGGGATGGGATGACGGAGGGGGGAAGTGGGAAGGGGGGAGGGGGGGTTATTGACTTGCTCAATTAGAGTGGCTAATAATACAGCCTAACCGCCATAAATCCTGTACAACACCACTAATGAGCCACTTCGCGTGTGATTATCAAACTACTTGTGAGAGAGAACGGGGGTGGATGGTTGAGAGGTTGGCTGGATGGTTGGATGGTTAGTTGAGAGGTAGGGTGGATGGTTGATGGGTTGGTTGGATGGTTGAGAGGTTGGATGGTTGAGGGGTTGGATGGTTGGTTGAGGGGTTGGCTGGATGGTTGGTTGAGGGGTTGGCTGGATGGTTGGTTGAGGGGTTGGTTGGGTGGTTGGTTGGCGGTGGGTTAGTTTGGAAGGTTGGTTGAGGAGAGGGTTGGATGGGATGGTTGGTTTGAGGGGTTTGGTTGCGATGGTTTTGAAGGGTTTTCTGGGTGGTTGAGGGGGTTAGGTTGGGATGGATTGGTATATGGTTGAACGGATGGTTGAAGGGTTAGTTAGATAGTTGAGGGGTTGGGTGGATGGTTGAGGGGTTGGGTGGATAGTTGAGGGGTTGGTTGGATGGTTGAGGGATTGGTTGGATGGTTGGTTGGATGGTTGAGGGGTTGGTTGGATGGTTGAAAGGTTGACTGGATTGTTGAGGGGTTGGTTGGATGGATATGTGGATGGTTAAGGGGTTGGGTGGATGGATGGTTGAAGGGTTGAGGGGTTGGTTGGATGGTTAAGGGGTTGACTAGATTGTTGAGGGGTTTGTTGGATAGGTGGATGGTTGAGAGGTTGACTGGATGGTTGAGAGATTGGTTGGATGGTTAAAGGGTTGGATGGTTGGTTAAGGGGTTGGGTGGTTGGTTGGATGGATAGGTGGATGGTTGGTCTAATGGGGTTGGTTTGGTTGGAGTGGGTTAGGTGGATGTTTGAAAGTTTGGTTGGGATGAGGGGTTGATAGTGAGTTGGATGAGTGATTGGTTGGATGGTTGAAGGGTTGACTGGATGGTTGAGGGGTTAGATGGTTGAAGGGTTGACTGGATGGTTGAAAGGTTGGTTGGATGGTTGAAGGGTTGACTGGATTGTTAAGGGGTTGGCTGTATGGTTGAGTGATTGGT
>NW_028234430.1:1140955-1170955 GCF_977035675.1 Penaeus japonicus | reverse complement strand
ATAATTTCTCTATCTATCTAACTACTGTATATTCTATATCTATACTATATATATATATATACTATATATAATATATAAAATCCTATATATATTTTTTTTTCTCTCTCTATCTATCTAACTATATTCTTTTTATCTCTCTATCTCTCTATCTGTCTATCTATATATTTTTTCTCTGTCTATCTCTCTATCTGTCTATCTGTATCTTTTTTCGCTCTACTATATATCTATGATATTTTTTTTCTCTCTCATCTCACTATCTCCTATCTCTCTTATATTTTTTTTTCTTCTCTCTCTATCTCTCTATCGTCTATAGAGAGTTATTTTTTTCTCATTATTCTCTATCGTCTATTGTCTGGGGTTTCTATATATCTATATATTTTTTTCTCTCTATCTGTCTATCTGTCTATCTATCTATATTTTTTTTTCTCTCTCTCTATCTATCTATCTATATTTTTTTTATGTCGATATCTATCTATCTATCTATATTTGTTATCTCTCTATCTCTCTCTCTGTCTATCTATCTAAAAAAAATACTTTGAAAAAAATTCTCTCTATCTGCCGGCTTCTCTCTATCTATCTAATCTAAAAAATCTCTCTCTATCTCTCTCTATCTATCTATCTATCTATATATTTTTTTTTCTCTCTCTATCTCTCTCTGTCTATCTATCTTTATTTTTTCTCTCTATCTATCTCTCTATCTATCTATATATTTTTTTCTCTCTCTATCTGTCTATCTGTCTATCTATCTATATATTTTTTTCTCTCTCTATCTCTCTATCTGTCTATCTATCTTTATTTTTTCTCTCTATCTATCTCTCTATCTATCTATATATTTTTTTCTCTCTCTATCTGTCTATCTGTCTATCTATCTATATATTTTTTTCTCTCTCTATCTCTCTATCTGTCTATCTATCTTTATTTTTTCTCTCTATCTATCTCTCTATCTATCTATATTTTTTTTCTCTCTATCTCTCTATCTATCTATCTATATCTTTTTATTTCTCTCTCTTTATCTGTCTATATATATTTTTTTTTCTCTTTCTCTATCTCTCTATCTATCTATTTTTTCTCTATCTATCTATATATCTATCTATATTTTTTTCTCTTTATCTCTCTATCTATCTATCTATATCTTTATTCTCTCCCTCTATCTCTATATATATCTGTTTATCTATATCTTTTTTTTCTCTCTCTCTATCTATCTATATCTTTTTTATCTCTCTATCTCTCTATCTATTTGTCTATCTATATTTTTTTATCTCTCTCTATCTCTCTATCTTTTTATCTATCTGTCTATCGATTGATCATTTTCCATCTATCTTTCCAAATGTTTTTTCTCTCTATGTCAAAATTTTTATCTAGCTTATTTATCTGTCTATCTGTCTATATATTTTTCTCTCTTTCTCTTCCATTTTATCCTATATCAATTATCTTCCATCTATTCCTTTTCCTCCTCTATCCCCACCTTCTCCTCATCATCTTACCTCCTCCTCCTCCTTCTCATCATCATCCTTCTTCATATCCTCCTTCTCTTCCTCTGCCTCTTCATCATCATTTTTTTTCCATCCTTTCCTTTTCCTCCTCCTCCCCCTTTTCTTCCTCATCCTTCTCATCCTCTTCCTCATCATCATCATCCTTCCCCTCTCCCTCCTCCTCCTCCTCCTCCTCCTCTTCCTCCTCCCCTTCCTTTTCCTTCTCCTCCTCCTCCTCTTCCTCCTCTTCCCTCTTCCTCACATTCATCATCATCCTCTTCCTCTTCATATTCCCTCCTCCTCTTCCTCCTCTTCCTCATCTTACTCCTCTTCATCCTCCCTTTCCTCCTCCTCCTCCTCAACTTCCTCCTCCTCCTCCTCCTTCTCGTCCTCTTCCTCCTTCTCCATCACTTCTTATCGTTTTTTGCAACATTTTGTTTCTTACTTCCGTCAATATTAGACATGGTTGGGTCGAATTTTCTCGTAACTGCTAATTACAGTTAAAGACACCTCCCGCCCCTTCCTCTCCTCCTCCCTCTGCCTTCCTCCCTCTCTCCTCCTCACTTCTTTCTTTCCTCCTCTCACACCATCCTTTCCCATCCCTCCTTCTCTCCCTTCCCTCTCCCTCCACATCTTCCCTCATCATCCTTCCATCCTTAACTCAATCTCCCATAAACTCCTCGTCCTTCCCGTCCTTCCCTCCTTCCCTCTCCTCCCTCTTCTTTCCTCCTCTTCCATCCTCCTTCTCTTCCATCTTCCCTCCTTCTCTCCTTCCCCTTCTCCTTCTTCCCTCATCCTCTTCCATCCTCCCTCCTTAACTCCTCATCTTCCATCCTCCCTCCTTCCCTCCTTCCCTCCTTCCCTCCTTTCTCTTCTTCCTCTTCCCTCCTCCTCTACCATCCTCCCTTCTTCCCTCCTTCCCTCTTTTCTCTTCTTCCTCTTTCCTCCTCCTCTTCCCTCCTCCCCCTTCTCCCTCTTCCCTCCTCCTTTTCTATCTTCCTTCTTTCTCTCCTTCCCCTTCTCCCTCTTCCCTCCTTCTCTCATCCTCCCTTATTCCCTCCCTCCTTTTCTCTTTCCCTCTCACCTATTCCTATTCCTTCTCCCTTTCCGCACTCCCTCTCTCCCACGCACCCTTCCCTCCCAACCTCCTTCTTTCCCTTGCACCCTCCTCCGTTCCTTCCCTCCCTCCCACCCCTTACCCTTCTCTCCCCTCCTCCCTCCCACCCTCTCACCTCTTCCCTTCCCTTTTCCTCCACTTCCTCCCCCTCCCTCCCCCCCTCGCCCTACTCCCCCTACCCCTCCACGCCCCATCGCAGGCTTCCCCGCCCACTCTCTACCCTTCCCTCCTTCCCTCCCTTCCTCCCTCCCTCCCTCCCCGTCAAAGAATATTAAACCAACATTTTCCTGACCGTTAGAGCCCCCTATTTCTCTCTCTCTCTCCTCCTCCTACTCTCTCGAATCTCTCATCCACTCCTCTCCTTCTCCTCTCTCGTCCCTCTCTCCTTCTCTCCTCTCTCTCTCTCTCTCGGGGGGTCTCTCTTCTCTCTCCAATCTCTCTTCTCCCTCTCTCTCTCTCGTCTTCCCTCTCCTTCTCTCTCGCTCTCCTCCTCTCTCTCTCTACTCATCCAGCTCTCTATCTCACACTCATTCCTCTCTCCTCTGACTCACTTCCCTCTCTCCTACTCTCTCTCTCTCCCTACCTCTTGCACTCTTCTCCTCCTCAGCTCTCTCTATCTCTCTCTCTCTTGCATCTCTTCTTTCCTTCCAGCCCTCTCGTTCTCCCTTCGCTCCCCACCACCATCCCTTTCACCCCTACGCATCACTCCTATCCCTCCCCTCCTTCCTCCCCACCTTCCCTCCCTCCCTTCCCACCTTCCCTCCCTCCTCTCGCCAACCGTCTCCCCTCCCTCCTTTCCACCCCACCACCACCCTCCCACCATCTCCTTCTCCTCTCCCTCTATCCTCCCTCCTATTCCCTCCCCTCCTCCCTCCTGCCTCTCCTCCTCCCTCTCGATCCTTTCCCCCCCTCCCTCCTCTCCTCCCTATCCCCTCCATACATCCCTCCCTCCCTCCTCTCCCTGCCTCCCTCCTCCCTCCTCTCCTATCCCCCCTCCCTCCCTCCCCTGCCTCCCTGCCCAGCCGACCCACCCTCCCTCCCTCTCCTCCTCTCCCATTCCTTCCCCCCTCCCTTCCTCCCTCCTCACCCACCCTCACACCCTCTCTTACTCCACCCTTCCTCATCACACGCCCCCCCCTTCTCCTTCCTCACTCCAACCACGAACTGAGTGTTAGCCCGTTGTCTCACCACACCGTTATCCAGACACCGGGCCAGCGAGCCGCATTTTCCGCAAGCGGGCGAATTTGGCACCATCCAGGGGGAGGTGTAGGGATGGGGATAGGGGGGGGAAGAAGGGGGAGAGGAGGGGTGGAGGGAGGAGAGGGGGTAGGGGGAGGGGAGGAGGGGTTGAGAGAGGAGAAGGGGTAAGGGAGGGGAGGGAGAGGGAGGAGAGGAGGTAGGGGTAGGGGTAGGGGGAGGGGAGGAGGGAGGGTAGGGGAAGGGAGTAGGGGAGGGGGAGGGTATGGGGAAGAAGAGGGGGAAGAAGGGGGACAGGATGGGTGGAGGGAGGAGAGGGGGAAGGGGAGGTGAGGAGGGAGGAGAGGGTATAGGGGGAGGGAAGGGAGAAAGGAGGAGGGGTAAGGAAGGGGAAATGGAAAGGGAAATGGAGAGGATAGGAAGTAAAGGAGGGGAGGGAGAGAGAAGCAGGGGTAAGGAAGGGGAGATGGGGAGGAGAATGGGATCGGAAAGGGGAGAAGAAGGGGAAAAGAACGGGTAAAAATAGGAACTAAGAGAAAGGGAAAAGAAAGGGGTAGGTTTAGGAGCGAGGAAGCGGGGGCGAGGGAGAATAATAGGAGGTGGGGGATGAAAGGGAGAGGCCAGAGGGGGAGGGGGAGGGGAAGGGGAAGGGGGGAAGGGGGGGAGGGGGCAGTTAGGGAGAGTCAGACCCATAAGGACCTTTTTGGCTCATCATGATCAAATTCCTTCTTCTGAATGATATTACGCGTCCCAGGCCGGCAGTGGACGCTCGGCTTCTGTCCATTACTGTATTAATCAAGCCTGCAATTGAGAGGCAACTCATGTTAGCTTTTATGCAATTGCAAGAAAGGGGTTGGGAAAAGGTAATGGGAAAAAAAGGAGGTCGAAACCAGAGGAAAAGGGTATAGGAATTCTGACCGATAGCCCCCACCAAAAAAAAAGTTAAAATTAAAAAAAAATGAAAGAAAGAAGAACAAAAAAAAAGTTGAATGATAGATGAGCGAAATGCAAGTGCGAATCATTATTATAATAGAGATGAGGGTATATTGCAAAGATAAAAAAAAGGCAAAAAAAAAAAAAAAAAATGATGATGAATGTGTGGGAAGGAAACCGGGAATGATAGAGATAATAGTGCAGAGGAAATTGCATATAATAAAATTGCGGTTTGTGCACTATTCAGATATGGTTTGATGTGATGCGAAGATTGCAAACTAGGTGTGGAAAATGTTTCTATAAGTGTGTGCAAGTGTGAAAAGGCAACTCCTTCCTTGTAGGATTATGAGAATCCTTCTTCTTAGCTGTCCTTTAGCTGTCTTTAGCTCTCGATCTCCTTTTTCTGTTTCTACTTATTTACTGAGCTTTGTGCTTCTCGCTTTTGGGGTAGGTATTCAGTTTATAAATGTATATACATACATACATATATATATATTTATATATATATGTATATATAAATATATATATATATATATATATATATATATATATATTATATATGTATATATCAATATATGTATATATATATATAGCATATATATATATATATATATATGTATATATTATACATATAATATATATATATATAAAAATTTTATATATATATATAAAAATATATATATATATATATATATATATATATATATATATATATATATATATGTACTGGTGTGTGGTAAATATATATTATTATATAAATTATATATATATATATATATATAATATAGATATATATATAAATATAAACCCATGTTGTGTGTGTGTGTGTGTGTGTGTGTGTGTGTGTGTGTGTGCGTGTGTGCGTGTGCGTGTGCGCATATCCCTTCTCTCAATCTCAATCTCTCTCTCTCCTTCATCTCTCCCCCTCTCCCTCTGCTCTTCCTGCCACGTCTCTCCTCATCTCTTCATCCCCTCCGATTCCCCTCTCCCTCTCCGTCTCCTCCGCCTCCACTTTTATCATATCAAAATAGAATTCTCTCTCTGCACTCTTCCCCTCATTCCCCTCATCCTCTCCCCTTTCTCTCTCCCCTCCTTTCCATCTCCTCTTCCTCTAAGCTCCTGTGTTCTTTTTGCTTATCTGCATTTCTCTCTGTCCTTTTGTTTCTCTCCTTTCGCACCTTTTTCGTGTCTTTCTTTTTCTTTTTTCTTATTTTCCTGTTTCTCTTCTCTTTCGTTGTTATGTTCTTCTTTCTTCTCTTATTTTTCTTTTTTTTTATGTTTCTCCTTCTCCTCTTCTTTCTCTTCTTATTCTTCTTCTCCCTAATTCTCTTCCTTGTCTGTTTCCTTTTTCTATTCCTTCTCTCCTTCCTTCTCTTCTTCCTTCTCTCCTTCCTTCTCTTCTTTCTTCTCTTCTTCCTTCTCTTCTTTCTTCTCTTCTTCCTTCTCTTCTTCTTTCTCTCCTTCCTTCTCTCCTTCCTTCTCTCCTTTCTTCTCTTCTTCCTCCTCTTCTTCCTTCTCTGCTTCCTTCTCTTCTTCCTTCTCTCCTTCCTTCTCCACTTTCTTCTCCTCTTCCTTCTTCTTTCCCCTTTTTTTCCTTCCCCTTTTTCTCTTCCACCTCCTCCTCTTCCTACTTCTCCTCTTCCTTCTCCTCTTCCTTCTTCTTTCCCTTTTCCATTCTCTTTCCTTCTCCTCCTCCTTCTCATATCCCTCCTTCCCCCGCCATCCTCCTCCTCCTTCATTTACCATCTCATCTCTCTCTTCCTCCTCCTCCCCCTTGCTCTCTTCTTTCTCTTCCTCCTCTTCCTCCTCCCCCTCCTCCTCCTCCTCCTCCTCCATTTCCCCCTCCTCCATCCCCCCCTCCTCCTCATTCCTCCTCCTCCTCCTCCTCCTCACTCCTCCTCCCCTTCCTCCTCCATTTCCTCCTCATCCTCCTCCTCCTCTTCCTCCTCCTCCTCCTCCTCCTCCTCATTCCTCCCCCATCTCCCCCTCCTCCTCTTTCCTCCCTTTCCTCCTAAGTAAATGATGGGTGATGGGCGGATGAGGGATGATGGGTGGCTGATGGGTGATGGATGAGGATGATGGGTAAATGTGGGTGGAGGATGACAGGGGGGCTGGGGAAGGGGGGAGTGTGGGTGGATGAGGGGAACAGAGGAGAGGGGATGAGGGGTAAGGGAAAGTAGATGAGGAGAGAGAGGGAGGTGGCGATTAGGGGTTGGATGAGGGGGGGGAGGGTGAACGTTTGTGAATGACTGGGTTGGATGAAGGGGTGGGGGGAGGAGTTGAATAAAGGGGAGTAGAAGAGATAGATGCCAAGGGGGGTGGAGGGGGGGGTGAGGGGAGTTTTTTCGAGGGGAAAATGGCAGGATTGGATGACGTGGGTGAGGAGGTAGATATGAGGAAAGGGGGAAGATTCATGAGGGAGTGTGAATGAGGGGAAAGACCGGAAGTTAATGAGGGAAAAGAGAGAGAGAAAGAGGTTTCTAAGGAGAGTGATGAGAGGTATGGGGAGAGGAGAGGTATAGGGGGTGGGGGTGGGGGGAGGGGGGGAGAGAAGGAAAGAGGTTACCGCAGCCTCCGGGCCTCCCGTTGCGGTCATGCGGCCATGTGATGATGATGTGGCTTCCCCCTACCCCCTCCCTCCCCCTCCCCTTTCCCTCCCTCCTAACCACTCCCCCCCGATATCGCTGCATGACCAAAGGGGGCTTACCATGCGCTCTGCCACCCTCCCCCCCTCCCCCCCTCCCCCACGATACTAGAAAACTGCATGACCAACCCCCTCCCTCCCCCCCCACGATACTAGAAAACTGCATGACCAACCCCCTCCCTCCCTCCCCCCATGGCGATGTGAACTCCCCCCCCCTCCCCTTCCTCCCTACGAGACGGACCGACGCGACGGACGGACATACGGACAGACCCACTAATAGATGTGGCAATGTTGCTTACCCCGGTTGCAATTGCGGTTGAGCACACACTATGTTGGGCACGACTTATGCTGTGGTTGTGGTCGTTGCGTCATCAGTGTGGACGATGATGCAACCCACATAGTCGTCTTGTTTATTGCGTGAGATGTTGCTTTGCGGTTGCAAGAGGGGGAGGGGGGGCAAGAGGGGAGGGGGAGGAGGGGGGAGGGGGGGGCTTACCCCTGTGGAGTCTTGGCTTGCAATGTGGTGATGTGATATATACCTTTGTGGTGGGAATAGTGACGTGTATTCCGGTATTGTTACTCTGTGCCTGGCTGGTGTTATGCGTGTTTATATTTCAGCATTACGGTGTTATGTCATTGTTCTTTTTTTTTTTTTTTTTGTATTTTATTCTCATTATATTACTAAGTTTGTTTGTTTTTTCTCTCCTATTCTTGCCTATATCGTTACATCACTAAGTAATTTATTTGCACTCTATTCTCCCCTGAATTACATCATTATATCACTAAGTATATTTTTCTCTCTCTTATTCTCCCTTAAATTACATCATCACATCAGTAAGTAATTATTTCTCTCCTATTCTCCCCAGAATCACATCATCACATCAGTAATGTTTCCCTCTCCTATTACTACCTTGAATCACATCATCACTAAAGACTTTTCCCTCTCCTATTCTCCCCTGAATTACATCATCACATCACTAATTTTTCCCTCTCCTATTACTACCCTGAATCACATCATCACTAACGACTCTTCTCCCTCCTATTCTCTCCTGAATCACATCATCACATTAGCAATTCTTTCTCTCCTATTTTCCCCAGAATCACATTATCACTAATGACTTTTCCCTCTCCTATTCTACCCTGAATCACATCATCACATCAGCAATTTTTCCCACTCCTATTACTACCCAGAATCACATCATCACTAATGACTTTTCTCCCTCCCATTCTCCCCTGAATTACATCATCACATCACTAATTTTTCCCTCTCCCATTCTCCCTGAATCACATCATCACATCAGCAATTTTTCCCACTCCTATTACTACCCAGAATCACATCATCACTAATGACTTTTCTCCCTCCCATTCTCCCCTGAATTACATCATCACATCACTAATTTTTCCCTCTCCCATTCTCCCTGAATCACATCATCACATCAGCAATTTTTCCCACTCCTATTACTACCCAGAATCACATCATCACTAATGACTTTTCCCTCTCCTATTCCTCCCAGAATCACATCATCACTAATGACTCTTCTCTCTCCCATTCTCCCCAGAGTTACATCATCACATCACTAATTTTTCCCTCTCCTATTCTCCCCTGAATCACATCATCACTAATCTCTTTCCTATTCCCCCTATTACTACCTAGAATCACATCATCACTAATGACTTTTCCCCCCAGAATCACATCATCACATCACTAATTTTTCCCTCTCCTCTTACTAGCCTCCCACTCGAGTCATTACCCACCCGATTCCCTCTGCCGTTTCAACAATGCAAGGCCAATAACAAGGGTACTGTTTAGTTCCCGTCCCGTGACCGCCATTGTTTAGGCTTTGCAGATTGGTATCTAGTGATCATATTACTCGTTTTATTGATGCGAGTTGCATACGTGGTTGAGCTTCTGTTGCATCGAGTGTGTGTGTGTGTGTGTGTGTGTGTGTGTGTGTGGTACCTGAAAGTTGAAACACGTGGGTTGTGATAAAGCCGTGGCGCGATGTGTGTTATATTGCTTGTTTGGCTCACTCTTTCCTGTTTGCCGTTGGGTGTGATATATGACTTGCAACTCGTGTGATGTATTAGCTGAATTGGCACCGCTGGTGTTTGGTTGTTGTTGTTGGTGGTGGTGGTGGTGGTTTTTGGTGGTGTTGTCTGTAGTACTTGTGTGTTGTTTATTTGATGAGGGTGGTCATTTTCTCTCGGTGTTCGTTTTCTTCTTCTTTCTTTCGTTTTTTTTTTTTTTGTTTGTTTGTTTGTTTTTTGTCTCTCTGTCCTTGTTCTCCGATCTTTTCTTTCTTTTTTTCTTCCTCTCTTTCTCTCATTATGTCTCTCTCTTTCTCTTTTTTCTTTCTCTCTTTCTCTCATTCTGTCTCTCTCTTTCTCTCTTTCTCTCTCTCTCTCTCTCTCTCTCTCTCTCTCTCTCTCTCTCTCTCTCTCTCTCTCTCTCTCTCTCTCTCTCTCTCTCTCTCTCTCTCATTCTCACATTCTCTCATTTTCTCTTCTTCATTATCCTCCTCTTCTTCCCTCTTCTTTTCCTCCTCCTCCATCTTCTTCACATCTTCTCCTTCCCCTTTCTTTTAACTTCTCCCTATTCTTCTTCATCTAGTGTCCGTGAGACGTAAACATATTTAGCATAAATTCTGAAAGAAAATTGCAAAGGGGAAGAAAATGCCATTGATGTTGCAGGACACAGTGTTATAGTGTTATTGTGTTATAAAGGACTGTGAGATCTCCGTATGTCTACGCTATATTGCATGCAATGTGTCTTTTTGTGTGTTTAACGTAGCATATATATGTCTGTTGCATTTTGCTGTTTCGTTGCAAGAGCTTTGTTTGTTTGTTTGTTTGTTTTTCATTATCAGAGTCTGATATTTGTTATGTTTATTGTCATTTAAGTCTTTATATCTATCATGTTAATTATCTTATATGCCATGCTTATATTTATACGTATTTTTTTTCTTTCTTTTTTTTTCTATTCATTCTGGAAAATAATTATATACAATGATCTTAAGTAATCAAATGAATACTAATTTTAAGACCTTAAACCACCCAGTTTCAGACATGTTGCATATGCAGCTGGAGAAAAGATCAATAATGTGCATTGACAAACGTGTATTGTTATACTCGTGTTATATTGATCGTGCAATGTGCAATGTATATTATACATGGCATAAAGATTGCAAAAACTACAGTAACCTTTGTTATAGGCTATGTGTCGTATTGACTATGCAACCAAATGTGTTGCATTTTCCAGTTTGAGAACCGTGGTCACTGTTTGGGTATTGTTGTCATAATTATTATTGTTATTGTTATTATTACACTTTTTGTTATTGTTTTTATTATATTATATATACCATTATTATCATCATTTTATTATATTATACATATCATTATTATCATTATTGTTATCATGATTATTATTGTCATTGTTATTGTTATTATTATAATTTTTGTTATAATTGTTATTGTTTTTTATTGCATTATATCTATCATTATTATCATTATTATCATTACTATTATTATTATTATTATCATCATTACTATTATTATTATTATCATTATCATTACTATTATCATTATTATTCATATTATCATTATCATTATCAAGATTGTTATTATCATCATTAATACTATTATCATTCTAGTTTATATCATTATTATTATCATACTGTCATTATCATTATCTTCATCATTATCCTTATCATCATTCTTATCATCAATATTTCCATGAATATTATCATTACAAGTATTATTTTCATTACTGTCATCATTATCCTCATTATCGTTATCATTATCAAGTATTTTCTCCTTCTTCTTCTTTCTCCTTTTCTGTGTTTCTTTTCATTATTTTTTCCCTCTTCCCTTTTTCGTCTGATTCTAATTTATTGATTTCCTTTATCTTTTTCTTTCTGTATTTCTTTATCTGTTTTTTGTCTCCTTCGTTTTTTTTTTTTTTTTTTTTTTTTTTTTCTCCTTTTAAGTTTCTTTTTTTAATGTGTTTCACTCTCGTTAGAAATCAGTATTACTCATTTTCAGTTTCATTTAACTCGGTTGAATTTTAATGATTGTTTTCCGTTCATGAGAGGTTGGGTTCTCTTTCTTTCTCTTTTTTTTATCTTTCTCTCGCTGTGTCTTGTTCTCCATTTTTTTTTTTTTTTTTTCTCAATTTCTATCTATCCTTTTATCTATTTATCTATTTATTCATTTATCTATACACACACACACACACACACACACACATATATATATGTATATATATATATATATATATAAACAGTATATATATTTCTATCTATCTATTTATTTATCTATTCATCTCTCTCTCTCTCTCTCTCTCTCTCTCTCTCTCTCTGTATATATATACATATACATACATATATATATATGTATATATATATATATATATATATATATATATATATATATATATATATATACAGTACATGTATATATATATGTGTGTGTGTGTGTGTGTGTGCGTTTCGCAAAGCAACGACGATAACAATGATATTGACACTGATCATAAAAGAAAAAACAATGAAGAGATTAGTAATAATGAAAATAACCATGACAAAAATAATAACAATAAAAAACAATCATGTTGATAGTAAAAACAACAAAAATGATAATAATGATAACAACGAAATACTAATGATAATAAAAATGACAATAATGATAATAGCAATAATGATAATAGCAATAACGATAATAGCAATAATGAAAATAGCAATAACGGTAATAGCAATACCGATAATAGCATTAACAATAATAGCAATAATAATAACAACAATAATGATAATAGCAATAACGATAACAGCAATAACGATAATACCAATAATGATAATACCAGTAATGATAATAGCAATAATGACAATAGCAATAACGACAATAGCAATAACGATAATAACAATAACGACAATAGCAATAACGGTAATAGCAATAACGATAATACCAATAATGATAATACCAGTAATGATAATACCAATAATGATAATACCAATAACGATAACAAAAACAACAACAACAACAACAAAAACACAATCCATCACAAACCAATGACAGTTAACCCCAAATTAATGTTATCAACCGATGAAGTATATATCTTGTTCAATACACATTAATTGTTAATTCGCTTATTTCTATCTATGGTCTGTGTTTAGCGAGCATGTGACCTGATGTCAGAGGGAATCTGACATGTTTTGCATTCCCTTTGTATTTTAGTATAGAGTGATAACAGCTTGTTTTATGCTTGTTAATTTTTTGTTAATGCAATTCCAAATGCTGCTTTTGACATTCATAATGTTCAATTTTCTAGTGATTACTTTTTTTTTTTTTTTACCTGTTCTCGTTGTGTATATTTTCTTTCGTTGTATTTGTTTGTTGTTCTTGTTTTTGTTTGCATTATGTTGTTGATTAACTTTATTGAGGTTCGGATTAAGAATTATGATTTTTTTCTTCTTTTTTTTTTCTCTCACTCTTCTTCCCTATTTCTTCGTCTTCATATTCCCCATTTTCCTTTCCTCTTCCTTCGTGTTTTTCTTCTTCATTCTCGTTTTATTCTTCCTTTTCCTTTTCTCTTCCTCCTTCTCTTCTTCATCTTCAACCTCTTTCTTTCTATTGACAAGAATATTCGAAATATATAGCAGGCACAATAAGACATAATGATAATTCTTGATAATAATGATGATGATCATGATAATGATAATAACGATGATAATAATAATGATGATAATGATAATAATAATGACAATAATAATGATAATAGTGATAACAATAATGATAATAACAATAATAATCATAATAGTGATAACAATAATGATAATAACAATAATGATAATAATAATAACAATAATAATAATGATGATAATGACAATAACAATACTAACAATGACAACAATAATAGCAACGATAACAACAACACAACAACAACAAATAAACAACAAATTCCCCTCATCATTCTTACAAACAAACAACAAACATCTAACACAACAAAACATCCTGCCTCTTAAAGCAAATACATAAAACAAAATTTTATAAAGATTTAACTTACATAATGTGCCGCTGCATTGAGTGTGTGGGGGGGAGGGGGGGGCGGAGAGGTATTCCACATATATTCCATCGACTACGTAAAGATATGTGCATAAATTTTCCCATATAGAGCAGGTATGTATATTTATGCATATTCCAGTTATTTAGAAGAATGGATTGTGCATATGTGTTTGTGTACTGGGATGAAGGTGTAAAGAGCTGATTTAGTCCGGTTGTGCGCAATGCGTTTTGCTTTTGTTTTTTGTTTTTTTGCTTTTTGCTTTTTTTTTCGTGTGGTTGATTTGGTTTGAGGTCTGGTGGTTGTGTGGTTGTGTGGTTGGGTTGTTGGGTGGTTGGGTGGGTGGGTGGGTGGGTGGGTGGGTGGGTGGATGGGTGGGTGGGTGGATGGGTTGTTGGTTGGGTTGTTGGGTAGTTGGATGGTTGGGTGGAAAGGTGGGTGGTTTGATGGGTGGGTGAATGGTTGGTTGAGTTGTTGAATGGGTGGTTGGGTGGATGTTTGGGTAGTTGGATGATTGGATAGATGGTTTGGTGGGTGGATGGTATCTTGGTTTAAGTGTCTTCTCGGCTTGGTTGTGTTTACGTTTACGCTTTAAGGTTTTGGTTGCTGTTTTGTTGGAAAGATAGATAATAGACAGACAGATACAATTATATATATACATATAATATATACATATACACACAGGGATATACCTATGCGTACGTGTGTGTGTGTGTGTGTCTGTACATGTGTGTGTGTGAAATGAAAAAAAAAAAATAGCCCAAAAATTAAGTATCACTTCCTTTATATATTTATTATTATTATTATTATCATTTCTCTCTTTTTCCTAATCCTTCCATCCTCTCTTTCCATTTCCATTTCCATGCCATTCCTCATATTCCAAATTTTGCGGAGCGGATCCTCACGCCTGTCGAATGCCGGACAAAATGTCAGTGCGTGTTACGTCATTTGTTTACGTTGTGTGTTTCGTCATTTGTTTACGTTGTGTGTTTCGTCATCTGTTTACGTTGTGTGTTACGTCATTTGTTTACGTTGTGTGTTTCGTCATTTGTTTACGTTGTGTGTTACGTCATTTGTTTACGTTGTGTGTTACGTCATTTGTTTACGTTGTGTGTTACGTCATTTGTTTACGTTGTGTGTTACGTCATTTGTTTACGTTGTGTGTTACGTCATTTGTTTACGTTGTGTGTTACGTCATTTGTTTACATTGTGTGTTACGTCATTTGTTTACGTTGTGTGTTACGTCATTTGTTTACGTTGTGTGTTACGTCATTTGTTTACGTTGTGTGTTACGTCATTTGTTTACGTTGTGTGTTACGTCATTTGTTTACATTGTGTGTTACGTCATTTGTTTACGTTGTGTGTTACGTCATTTGTTTACATTGTGTGTTACGTCATTTGTTTACGTTGTGTTTTACGTCATTTGTTTACGTTGTGTGTTACGTCATTTGTTTACGTTGTGTGTTACGTCATTTGTTTACGTTGTGTGTTACGTCATTTGTTTACGTTGTGTGTTACGTCATTTGTTTACGTTGTGTGTTACGTCATTTGTTTACGTTGTGTGTTACGTCATTTGTTTACATTGTGTGTTACGTCATTTGTTTACGTTGTGTGTTACGTCATTTGTTTACATTGTGTGTTACGTCATTTGTTTACATTGTGTGTTACGTCATTTGTTTACATTGTGTTACGTCATTTGTTTACATTGTGTTACGTCATTTGTTTACACTGTGCCGCATGTGTGTTCCATTAGGTCTTATAGCCTGTAATATATGATATGAATGTGTAACGTGTGTGGTTGAGAAGTTACATAACATGTGTTACATCTCCTTTGTATGTTGTTGATGTGACACGGACTTTGTTTATTTGGCTAGTGTTTATGTGTGTGCGTGTGTGTTTATGTGTGTGCGTGTGTGTGTGTGTGTGCGTGTGTGTGTGTGCGTTTATGTGCGTGTGTGTGATCATTATGGGATTGACTTTAATTTTTGTGTTGCTATTCTGACTTTGAAAATGGGATTTCATTTGCATGTCTTTTATAGTTTTGTTGTTTGTTTGTTTGTTTTTTTAACTATTTACTATTTTCCCTTTTTTTTGTATCAACTTTACATATTTGTTTTTCTCTCTCTTTCTTTTTACTGTTCTATTTTCATAGCTGTTTTTATCATCCTCTCTTTATTTTCTTTCATGACATCTTTATCTATTTTTATTTGTATTTGCTTTTTTTCTCCTTTTTTGGCATTGTCATCATACTCATTTTCTTTTTTTTTCGTTTTTTTTTTCAATTCTTATATGCCCATTTTCCACTGTTTCCCTCTTTTTGTATTATGTTTTTTTTTTTTTTTTTTACTTTTTCATTTTTTTGCTAAACTTTTTAATCTTCTTTATTCTTTTTTTTTACTATTTTTCTTGCATCCCCTTAAACCTTTTTATTTTTATTTTTTGCAGCACTTTATATCCCCGTTTTTTGTTGTTGTTTTTTTCGAAAAAAAAAAAATCCTATGCATTATTTTTCATCATTTTTATCATGATCATTTTCTTTCGCTTACGCCTTCTTTCGTTCTATTCATATGCCAATTCTCTTCATTTTTCATTTCTGTTCAGTCATTTTCCTTTTTTTTTCAATCCATACTCATTTTTGTATTTGTTTCTTTTTTTTTCATCTATCCCTCTTTTATCCTCTTTCCATCCACTTATTTCCCTTCCTTTTTTTCTTATTTCGAATCACTTTTATACCTTTTTTTTAGTAAGATTCTTTTTATTCCAATTCATATTCATCATTATCCAACATAATTCCTTTTTTAGTTTCCATTTTTTTAAAATATTTGTTTACCCATTAACCCTCTTTGTCCATCTGTTTGTCCACGCATCTATTTATTTCATTCATTCAATCATTCATAAATTAATGCATCGATCTCTTTTGCGTCCGGTTTTATACATTCATACATCAAGCATATGATCTGTATTTTATGAACACCCTTTACTGGACACCTCTTGCTGAACACCCTTTACTGGATACTTCTTGTTGAACACCTTTTACTGGACAGCACTTACTGAATATCTCTCACTGGACACCTCTTGCTGAACACCCTTTACTGGACACCACTACCTGGACACCCCTACCTGGACACCTCTTACTAGACACCTCTTACTGGACACCTCTTGCTGAACACCCTTTACTGGACACCTCTGCCTGAACACCCCTTACTGGACACCTCTTACTAGACACCTCTTACTGGACACCTCTTGCTGAACACCCTTTACTGGACACCTCTACCTGGACACCCCTTACTGGACAGCACCAATGGACACCTCTTACTAGACACTTCTTACTGGACACCACTTACTGAATATCTCTCACTGGACACCTCTTGCTGAACACCCTTTACTAGACATCTCTTACTAGACACCACTACTGGACACCTCTTACTGAACACCCCTTACTGGATACCTCTACCTGGAAACCTCTTAGTGGACACCACTTACTGAACACCCCTTACTGGATACCTCTACCTGGACACCTCTACCTGTACACCCCATACTAGACACCCCTTCCTGGACACCCCTTCCTGGACACCCTTTACTGGACACCTCTTGCTGAACACCCTTTACTGGACACCTCTTGCTGAACACCCTTTACTGGACACCTCTTGCTGAACACCCCTTACTGGACAGCACTTACTGAATATCTCTCACTGGACACCTCTTGCTGAACACCCTTTACTGGACACCACTTTCTGAACACCCCTTCCTGGACACCTCTTGCTGAACACCCTTTACTGGATACTTCTTGTTGAACACCTTTTACTGGACACCGCTTACTGAACATCTCTCACTGGACGCCTCTTGCTGAACACCTTTTACTGGACACCGCTTACTGAACATCTCTCACTGGACGCCTCTTATTGGACACCTCTACCTGGACACCTCTTACTAGACACCTCTTACTGGACACCTCTTGCTGAACACCCTTTACTGGACACCTCTACCTGGACACCGCTTACTGAACATCTCTCACTGGACGCCTCTTATTGGACACAGCTTACTGAACATCTCTTACTAAACACCACTTACTGGACACCCCTTACTGGACACCACTTACTGAACATCTCTCACTAGACATCTCTTACTAGACACCACTACTGGACACCTCTTACTGAACACCCCTTACTGGATACCTCTACCTGGAAACCTCTTACTGGATACTTCTTGTTGAACACCTTTTACTGGACACCGCTTACTGAACATCTCTCACTGGACGCCTCTTATTGGACACAGCTTACTGAACATCTCTTACTAAACACCACTTACTGGACACCCCTTACTGGACACCACTTACTGAACATCTCTCACTAGACATCTCTTACTGAACACCCTTTACTGGACACCACTTCCTGAACACCTCTCCCTGGACACCTCTTGCTGAACACCCTTTACTGGACACCTCTTACTGGATACTTCTTGTTGAACACCTTTTACTGGACACCGCTTACTGAACATCTCTCACTGGACACCTCTTACTGGACACCCCTTACTGGACACCACTTACTGAATATCTCTCACTGGACACCTCTTGCTGAACACCCTTTACTGGACACCACTGCCTAAACACCCCTTCCTGGATACCTCTTACTAGACACCCCATACTGGACACCCCTTCCTGGACACCCCTTATTGGACACCCCTTACTAGACACCTCTTACTAGACACCACTTACTGGATACTCCTTGTTGGACACCTTTTACTGGACACCGCTTACTGAACATCTCTCACTGGACGCCTCTTATTGGACACCTCTTGCTGAACACCCTTTACTGGACACCTCTTACTGGACACCCCTTACTAGACATCACTACCTGAACACCTCTTACTGGACACCCCTTACTGGACACCTCTTACTGGACACCCCTTACTGGACAGCACTTACTGAATATCTCTCACTGGACACCTCTTGCTGAACACCCTTTACTGGACACCACTGCCTGGACACCTCTACCTGGACACCTCTTACTAGACACCTCTTACTGGACACCTCTTGCTGAACACCCTTTACTGGACACCTCTACCTGGACACCCCTTACTGGACAGCACCAATGGACACCTCTTACTAGACACCTCTTACTGGACACCACTTACTGAATATCTCTCACTGGACACCTCTTGCTGAACACCCTTTACTGGACACCACTGCCTGGACACCTCTACCTGGACACCTCTTACTAGACACCTCTTACTGGACACCTCTTGCTGAACACCCTTTACTGGACACCTCTACCCTTGGGGGGGGGAAAAAAAAAATCTCCCCACTCCCCTTACTGGACAGCACCAATGGACACCTCTTACTAGACACTTCTTACTGGACACCACTTACTGAATATCTCTCACTGGACACCTCTTGCTGAACACCCTTTACTGGACACCACTGCCTGGACACCTCTACCTGGACACCTCTTACTAGACACCTCTTACTGGACACCTCTTGCTGAACACCCTTTACTGGACACCTCTTTCTGAGCACCCCTTACTGGACACCTCTTACTAGATACCACTACTGGATACCTCTTACTAGACAACACTACTGGACACCTGAACCTGGACACCTCTACCTTGACACCTTTACCTAGACACCTCTACCTGAACACCCCTTACTAGACACCCCATACTGGACACCCCTTCCTGGACACCTGAGCCTGGATGCCCCTTACTGGACACCTCTTGCTAGACACCCCTTACTGGACGCCCCTTACTGGACACCCCTACCTAGACACCTATACCTAGACACTTCTACCTGTACACCCCATACTGCACACCCCTTACTAGACACCCCATACTGGACACCTCTACCTAGACACCCCTTCCTGGACACCTCTACCTGGACTCCCCTTACTAGACACCCCTTACTGGACACCTGTACCTAGACACCTGTACCTAGACACTTCTACCTGTACACCCCATACTGGACACCCCTTCCTGGACACCTGAGCCTGGCCACACGCGAAGGGCCGCCGTCCGGGACTCCGCCTCGGCCAATAATCCTCGAGCGGAGGCAGCGGCGCCCTCACGTCACATCCATCATGGCCGAATATTTGCGCTCCCGTTATTCCTTCAATGACCAATAAATATCTGTAACAATACAGACTTGGAATCCAATCGCCTTCGCGCGAAGTGAAAGAGAGAGAGAGGGAGAGGGAGAGAGAGGGAGGTAGAGGGAGAGGGAGGGAGGGAGGGAGAGGGTAGGAGGTAAGGGCCACCTCGAGCGCCGCCGCCGCCATAGATAGGGTTAAATCCCGCTCTAATCCCTTTCCCGAATCCGCTGTGTCGTTTCCTCCCGAAGCCCCGAATCCGCACATACGGTGCCATCCAGCCGCCGAACCGAACCGAACCGAACCGAACCGACCTCGGAATTTTTTAAAACCCTTTTCGCTCGGTACCTCAGGCCTGGCAGGGTTAGGGTGTAGGTAGGGTCTGCTGTCTGCTGTCTGCGCTTCCCCTGCTTTTGGTTTGGTACGCCCACGCCACCGCCCGCCCCTGTGTGCTCGGCTTGGCTCGCTCGCTCGCCCACCAAACCAAAACAGAATTACACAACAACAAGAACAAAAAACAAACAAAAAAAACTATAAAAAAAACACCTATTTAATGATAAAAACAAGCACAATAAAACAAAACAAACAAAACAACCAAAAAAGACATAAAGTTAAAGAAGGCAAACGACCAACACGAAGCAAATAACTATAAAAACGAATACGAACAACACCAAACGAATAAAAAAATTTAACCAAAAAAAAAATCTTTCAGGAAAAAACGACAAAAACAACTAAAAGCCCAAAAAATTACAACACGAAACAAAAATAAAAAAAAAACGAATAAGATACACGCCTGAAATTCCAAAAGAGAACAATAAACTCCGTAAAAAAAACAAATAAGATAACAAAAAACAACACCACAAAAGACAACAATACAAAACAAGCCAAAAAAATCAATAAAACAATAAACCAACAAAAAACAATACAAAACAAAAAATTAAAGAAAGATAATCAAAACAACACAAAGTCCACTAATAACCAAACAAAAAAAAAACAATCCCAAACAAAAAACAATAAACCAAAAATTTACACAAAGCAGCACAACGAAGCTGCAAAACATACACATAAAAAATAAAAAATCATAAAAAAACACAAAGCACCACAAAATAAAGAAAAAAATATCCAACCTAGTCAAAAAAAACTATCAAAAAAATAAAAAAAACAAACAGAAAAATAAATCCATATCAAAACATACCGACATAAAAACACAAATCACCCTTAAATAAAAAACTACTAAAACACGAACAACATACAAAAAAAGAACTAATACCAGACACCCATAAAAAACGCAAAAAGAAACCACCAAAAAAAGCTAAAAAAAACAAAGAAACTATTAGTCTAAACAAAAAAACAAAAACACTCGCACGCCCGAAAGCAAGCTCGTCCCGGCCGCCCGCTTTCCCGCCCGCCCGCCCGCTTGCCCGCCCGTCCGCTCGCTCGCCGACGTCCGCTCGTCTGGTCTGTGTGTTCGTTCGTTTGTTGGTTCGTTTCATTTCGTTTCGTTTCGGTCCCTTGGACTCTGCTCTCTCGAAGGGTCTCTCTATCTATCTAAATATCTCTAGATCGCTCGCTTTCTTTCTTTCGTTTTCTCTCTCTCTCTCTCTCTATCTATCTATCTATCTCTCTATCTCTCTCTCTCTCTCTCTCTCTCTCTATCTATCTATCTCTCTATCTCTCTCTCTCTCTCTCTCTATCTATCTATCTAATCTATCTCGTTCCTCTAACTCTCTCTCCTCTCTCCTCCTCTCCTCTCCTCGCTATCTATCGACTCCTCTATCTCGCTATCTCTCTCTCTCTCTCTCTCTCTCTCTCTCTCTCTCTCTCTCTCTCTCTCTCTCTCTCTCTCTCTCTCTCTCGATACCTTCCTATCTATCTATCTATCTATCTATCTACCTACCTACACACACACACACACACACACACACACACACACACACATATATGTATATATATATATAATATATATATATATATATATATATATATATATATATATATATATATATATATAATGTATGTATACATATATTTTCATATATATATATATATATATATGTATATATATATATATATTTATATATATATATATATATATATATATATATATATATATATGTTACATGTATATAAATTATATATGTATGTCTATCTATCTATTTATTTATCTATTTATCTATTTATTTATCTATCTATCTATATAACTATCTATCTATCTCTAACGCGCTCGCTCTTTTGCTCCCGCTCACTCACTCCCTCCCTCCCTCCCTCCTTCCCTCCCTCCCTCCCTCCCTTTCTCCCTCCCCCCTCCCTCCCTCTCTCTCTCTCTCTCACTCACTCACTCACTCCCTCCCTCCCTCTCTCTCTCTCTCTCTCTCTCTCTCTCTCTCTCTCTCTCTCTCTCTCTCTCTCTCTCTCTCTCTCTCTCTCTCCCTCCCTCCCTCCCTCCCTCCCTCCCTCTCTCCCTCCCTCACTCACTTACTCACTCACTCCCTCCCTCCCTCACTCATTCACTCACTCTCTCTCTTGCCCCCGCTCGCTCGCTCTCCCTCCCTTCCTCCCTCCCTCTCTCCCGCTCCCTCCCTCTCTCTCTCTCCCTCCCTCCTTCCCTCCCTCCCTCCCTCCCTCTCTCTCTCTCTCTCACTCTCTCTCTCTCTCTTGCCCCCACTCGCTCGCTCTCCCGCTCAAACAGCTCGAAAATAGCGAAAGATAGAGAACCTCCTTCCGAATGCAGCATGTAATCGAATTTTGGTAGGTGCGCGCATGTCCCTGAGGGGAGGAGGGGCGAGAGAGGAGGAAGGGGGTAAGGGAAAGAGAAGGGGAATGGGAAAGGGGAGAGAATGAGAGAGGGGGGGAGAGGGGAGGGAGGAAAGTTAGAAGGGGAGAGGGAGAGGAAGGTTAGAGGGGGGGGAGAGAAAGGAAGGTTAGGGGGAGAGGGAGAGAGAGAGGAAGGTTTGGGAAGAGAGGGAGAGAGAGAGAGGAAGGTTAGGGAAGAGAGGGAGAGAGAGAGAGAGAGGAAGGTTTAGGAAGAGAGGGAGAGAGAGAGAGGAAGGTTAGGGAAGAGAGAAAGAGAGAGAGAGAGGAAGGTTAGGGAAGAGAGAGAGAGAGAGAGGAAGGTTAGGGAAGAGAGGGAGAGAGAGAGAGAGAGAGGAAGGTTAGGGAAGAGAGAGAGAGAGAGAGAGGAAGGTTAGGAAAGAGAGAGAGAGAGAGAGGAAGGTTAGGGAAGAGAGAGAGAGAGAGAGAGGAAGGTTAGGGAAATGAGAGAGAGAGAGAGAGGAAGGTTAGGGAAGAGAGGGAGAGAGAGAGAGGAAGGTTAGGGAAGAGAGGGAGAGAGAGAGAGGAAGGTTAGGGAAGAGAGGGAGAGAGAGAGAGAGAGGAAGGTTAGGGAAGAGAGGGAGAGAGAGAGAGAGGAAGGTTAGGGAAGAGAGGGAGAGAGAGAGAGGAAGGTTAGGGAAGAGAGGGAGAGAGAGAGAGAGAGAGGAAGGTTAGGGAAGAGAGGGAGAGAGAGAGAGAGGAAGGTTAGGGAAGAGAGGGAGAGAGAGAGAGAGAGGAAGGTTAGGGAAGAGAGGGAGAGAGAGAGAGAGAGAGGAAGGTCAAGGAAGAGAGGGAGAGAGAGAGGAAGGTTAGGGAAGAGAGGGAGAGAGAGAGAGGAAGGTTAGGGAAGAGAGGGAGAGAGAGAGAGAGAGAGGAAGGTCAGGGAAGAGAGGGAGAGAGAGAGAGAGGAAGGTTAGGGAAGAGAGGGAGAGAGAGAGAGAGAGAGGAAGGTTAGGGAAGAGAGGGAGAGAGAGAGGAAGAGAGGGAGAGAGAAAGGAAGGTTAGGGAAGAGAGGGAGATAGAAAGAGAGAGAGAGAGAGGAAGGTTAGGGGGGAGGAGAGAGAGGAGAGAGGAGAGAGGAGAGGAGAGGAGAGAAGGGGAGGGAGGGTGGGGGGGAAGAGGGGGGGCAGGCATGCAGCACAATGAAAACGGATGCTAAACAGGGCATACCCCAGTGTAGCAGATACGACTACGTTAATGACACTCTCTCTCTGGACTGGGACTCGGACTGTGTGCTATTAGGCCTTTGTTCCACCGCACTTTGAACACGAAGGAAAAAAAAAAAGAAGGAGAAAGAATTGGAAGAGGGAGTGGGTGGAAGGAAGGAAGGAAGGAAGGGAGGATGGGAAGAGGAAGAGGAAGAGGAAGAGAAGGAGGACGAGGAGGAGGAGAAATGGCTGGGATGGGGGGTAGGGTTGAATTTGTAATTGGACTCTGAAAAAAAAAGAGATATATATTGATTTTTGATTGGTTAGGCATTTCGTGCATATTGCAGCTTCGGCCTTATTTATTTATAAAATGTGATGTTTGCTATTGTGCTTTTGTGACGCTCGACCGTGACGTTGATTATGCATTTATTTTATTTTTTTTTTTTTTTTTTGCATTTTTATCATTTTTTTTTTATATTTCGAGTGATGAGCACCACGCGTGCATATGGATTTAAACTCATCACATGTAATGATACAAATCATCAACGTGCATACTTGCAAAACGAATTTCAGGTCCGAGCGTGGACGACAAGCTTTTAAAAGATCCGGAAATATACGTGCGCTGCTAGCAAGTGCGGAATTTGTATATATGCTGGTGGGCTGCCTAAGGGTAGGGGGGGGAGGGAGGGAGGGAGGGAGGAAGAGAGGGAGAGAGGGAGAGAGGGGTTAGGGTGGAAGGAGGGAAGGGTCAGGGCGGAGTGGGATGGGGATGGGATTGGGGTGTGGTGGGGTGGGAAGGGAGGGAGGAAGGGAAGAGAGAGAGGGAGGTAGAGGGGAGGATCCGAGGTCGGTGGAGAGGAGAGGGGAGAAAGGGGAAGGGCGGGAGGGGGAGGAGGAGGAGGAGGAGGAGGAGGGGGAGGGTAGCGTCAGAGAGGCGTTCAAAGTGTTAGACCCTAATTGCTGCTGCCAACGTTGCTGCTGGCTGGGGAGGGTGCCAGGGGTTGGGAAGGGGAACGTTGGCACCCCCTCCCCTCCCCTCCCCGCCCCTACCATCCCCCCTCCTCCCCCCTATCCCCTCCTCCAGCAGCGGCAGCAGGCAGGCAGGGAGGGTTATAGACCCAGGCAGAAAGAGGGGGAGAGCGATAAAAGAGAGGGAGAGGGATGGAGAGGAAGATAAATGATAGCCAGAGCGTACCCAAGCAACGTGGGGTGAGAGGGCCGCACTGTGTGACCTGCTGGTGATAACCTGGAGATGACCTGTTATTGCTGATTTGGCTGTACCCATTACACGCTCGGTGCTGACCTGTAAGAGAGGCAGGTCCGAAAGACCCGACGGGAACAACGCTTTAACTTTCGCCGATGACCAGAGACCGAACCGTAAATTTCTTGATATTGCAGGGATATCTATGGACCTGTTGGTGACCTGTAGATCGGGTAATGTTGATCTAGGGTTAGCCTTGCTGACCTATTACCACTGACCTTTGGCTTATTAAAGCTGATATAGAATACTCATTTCACACACTTGATGACCAGAACTATAACGTCCTGATACTGACCTGAGGAATGATCTTCATGACCTGTAGACTCAGAGTGTCCTCGGGTCTGACCTGAGACGGGATTCATCAGTGCCACCTTTTCTGACCTACGATTCATAGATGAATTCCTAACAACATAAAAGGAAAAAAAATAACACTGACCTCCATAATGACCTGGCAAATGACTTGATGATGACCTTGGATATAGACCTTTAGTAGTTAAGTACTATTCTATCGACGATCAAAACGTGATGTATGTTTGATGAATTAGGATATAATGACCTCGGTTTAACCTCATAAAGGTGTGGTACTTCGGGGCTCCTGTGACCTCGAGAAGGAATACGTAGATAAAGATGGAAGACAGATCGAAGATAAGAGAAAGACAAAGGACAACACAGAAACGAGGAGACACACAAAGGAACTAAAACAAAGAAGCTAAGAAACAAAGAAAGTATACACACGAAGAAGAAAGGAAGCAATAGAGGAAGGTAAGTAAGGAAGTAAGGAAGAAAAAAAAGGGGGGGAAAGAACACGAAAGATAACGAAAGAAAAAGGAAAAAAGATAAAAACAAAAGCCGAAAGAAGAAAAAAAGAGAAGGAAAAAAAACAAAAAAAACAGAATATGAAACAAGCAAAAGAGATAAAATAACACAAAAAAAAACGAAAGACAGAAACTTTAAAAAAAAGTAAAAAAAAAAAAAAGATTTAAAAAAAATACCACAAAAAGGAGCAAGGCTTAGAGAGATGGTAATGAACTATCAAATATGCAAATTCGCGAGATAGGGAACCCGAACGCAGCGCCCAAACCACGAAAGAGAACGAGACGCGAAACAAAACCGAATAAATAAGAGAAATAAGAGCAGACGCGAAACCCAATGAGATCCGCAAACGGGGGGAAAATGAAAATGTTTTTTTGAGTAAATAAAAAAAAAAGGAAAAAAGAAAAACAAAAAAAAACATTATAACTGGGTACGAGCGCATAGTTAATCAGTGAGAGATGACCTCGGAAAAAAATAACAATGGAAAATGTCCTGGAAAAAAATGCTGCTTGTATATGTGACCATAATATATAAACGCAACGCGCATACAGCCGACTGCATGTGTAGGGCAGAGCAAGGGGCGCCGATAAGGGATACAGGGACGGCGGCGAGGGATAGAGGCGGTGGGTGAGGGATAGGTGGTGGGGAATAGGGACGCTGGACGAGGAATAGGGACGGCGGCGAGGGATAGATGGTGGGGAATAGGGACGGCAGCGAGGGATACAGGGACGGCGGCGAGGGATAGATGGTGGGGAATAGGGACGCTGGAAGAGCAATAGGGACGCTGGACGAGAACCGAGGGACGCCAATAAGTGATACAGGGACGGCGGCGAGGGATAGAGGCCGTGGGTGAGAGATAGAGGCCGTGGGTGAGAGATAGAGGCGATGGGTGAGAGATAGAGGCGATGGGCGAGGGATAGGAACCGGGGGGTGAGGGATAGGGACCGGGGGCGAGGGATAGGAACGGAGGACGAGTGACCGAGGAACAGCATTGAGGGAAACAAGGACGGCGGTGAGGGATAGAGGCGGAGGACAAGGGATAGGTCAGAGGACGAAAACCGAGGGACGACGGTAAGGGAAAGGGCCGGAAGACGAGGGATAGGGTCAGGGGACGAGGACCGAGGGACGGCAGCGAGGAAAGGGAATAGAATGAGATGGATGGGGACGAGATGATAACTAGCAGAGAGGGATAGGGACAAGGGAAAGGGATAGGGACGAAAGCTTGAGGGATGGAAAACAGTGGTAAGGGATAGACAGAGACAGAGAGAGGGGAGAGAGAGTGAGAGAGAGAGAGAAAGACAGAGACAGAGAGAGAGAGAGAGAAAGACAGAGACAGAGAGAGGGGAGAGAGAGAGAAAGAGAGAGAGAGAGAGAGAGAGAGAGAGAAAGACAGAGACAGAGAGAGGGGAGAGAGAGAGAAAGAGAGAGAGAGAGAGAGAGAGAGAGAGAGAGAGAGAGAGAGAGAGAGAGAGAGAGAGGGGAGAGAGATACAGAGACAGAGAGAGACAGGCAGAGACAAAGACAGAGACAAAGACAGAGACAGAGAGAGGGAGAGACAGAGAAACATAGACAGAGAAACAGAGACAGAGAAACAGAGACAAAGACAGAGACAGACAGAGAGAAAGAAACAGAGAGACAGAGAAAGAGACAGAAAAAGAAAGAGCAAGAGAAAGTGGGCAACAGAGGCGGCCATTTACACGGATGAGGACGAGATGAGTGCGTCGGGACGAGATAGAGAAGGATGAATAAATGTTGAATATGAGGAACAGATGAGTACGGGGAAGAGAAGGGGCTGCAGAGACAGACCGCTATGAGGAGGCTGTGTGAGTATGAGGTGAATGAGGGAAGCGCTCTGAGGAGGAGGAACAGGGGGGGAGGGGGTAGGATAGGTGAGGTGAGGGACGATTAGGGGGATAAAGATGAGTATGAGGGGAGGAAGGCGAGGGACAAGGAACAAAATGAGAAAAAGATGAGGACGAAGGAAATGCAAGAATGAAGTAGGAAGGGGGATAGGAAGGGGGGCATGAGTCATGGAAAAAAAAAACGCATTAGTATGAGGTAGCGAGGGACGAAATGAGGAAGAAGAGATGAGTCTAAGAAGGCATCCCGAAAACAAAAACAAAACAAAATGAGTGTGAGGCATTAAAGCTTGGCAGAACAAAGAGAGAGCCGAGTATGAGGGCGGGGGGGGGGGCGAGCACGAGGGCGAGACATTTATGAGGGACGATGAGTGATGAACAAGAGCCAGTGGTGGGTGTGAGGATGAAGTAGAGGCACTCGAAGGAGGATAGGCGAGAATGAGGGCCATGAGAGAGAAATGAGGGAGATGGAAACGGAACACGAGTAAAGAATTCACGCGGAGGAATTGCGGATTCATTACAAAGAGAGGGAGAGGGAGAGGAAAGAGAGGGAGAGAGAGAGAGAGAGGGAAGAAGAGAGAGAGAGAGAGAGGGAGGAAGAGAGAGAGAGGGGGGGGGAGGGAGAGAGAGGAAGAGAGAGGTAGAGGGAAAGGGAGAGAGAGAGGGAGGGAGAGAGAGAGAGAGAGAGAGAGAGAGAGAGAGAGAGAGAGAGAGAGAGAGAGAGAGAGAGAGAGAGAGAGGGGGAGAGGGAGAGAGAGGAAGAGAGAGGGGGGGGAGAAAGACGGATAGATAGATAGATTTATTACTAAGAGAGAGGGAGAGAGAGAGAGAGAAAGAAAGAAAGAGATAGAAAGATAGAAAAAGAAAGAAATACAGAAAGATAGATGGAGAGAGAGAGAAGGATAAGGAGAAGAAAAAGCAGATGATTACAGTGATAATGGTGACGATAACCATGACAGTAGTGATGAAGTATAGTCATTTGTTATTAGAGTGATGATAGTGATGATGTGTCCTTGAAAATGAAGATCGCTGGAGGGAATGGTGGCGAAAATGATAAATATTGATGGTGAATGTTGCAATTGCATAAGGGAGTGACGGTGAATGTTGAAATATAGAAGGGGATAAGGGTGAATATTGCAAATATAGAAGGGGATAAGGGTGAATATTGCAAATATAGAAGGGGATAAGGGTGAATATTGCAAATATAGAAGGGGATAAGGGTGAATATTGCAAATATAGAAGGAGATAAGGGTGAATATTGCAAATATTGAAGGAGATAAGGGTGAATATTGCGAATATAGAAGGGGATTTAGGGCGGATATTGCAAATATAGAAGGGGACGAGGGTGAATATTGCAAATATAGAAGGGGATAAGGGTGAATATTATAAATATATCAGGGAGTGATGGTGAATATTGCAAATATAGAAGGAGATGAGGGTGAATATTGCACATATTGAAGGGAGCGCAGGTGAAGATGGTAATATTGTGGATTGAGTGATAGTGAAGGAGGGGAAAGCGCCGAGACTCCTTCGACAGGGGGAAAGAGAGGGGAAAAGCACAAGGATTTCCTGAGCAGGAGATGGGGGAAGGGGAAAACACAGAAACTCCATCAGTAGGGAAAAGGGGAAAGGGACGGGAAGAACGAGGGGAAGGGGGAATGAAAGGGGGATAACGAAGGACTTTCAGAGGGAGGGGAATGGAGGAAGGGGGGAAGGGGGGAAGGGGGAAGGGGGTAAGAGGGAAGGGGAAAGAGAGTAAGAGGGAAGGGGGGAAGGGGAAAGGGACGGGAAGAACGAGGGGAAGGGGGAATGAAAGGGGATAACGAAGGACTTTCAGAGAGAGGGGAATGGAGGAAGGGGGGAAGGGGGAAGGGGGTAAGAGGGAAGGGGAAAGAGAGTAAGAGGGAAGGGGAGAAGGGGGAAGGGACAGGAAGAACGAGGGGAAGGGGGAATGAAAGGGGATAACGAAGGACTTTCAGAGGGAGGGGAAAGAGGGAAGGGGGAAGGGGGAAGGGGGGAAGGGGGAAGAGAGTAAGAGGGAAGGGGGGAAGGGGAAAGGGACGGGAAGAACGAGGGGAAGGGGGAATGAAAGGGGAACACGAAGGACTTTCAGAGGAAAGGGAAAGGAGGAAGGGGTAAGAGGGAAGGGAGGAAAGAGAGAAGTGGGAAGGGGGGAGGTGGAAGGGGGAAGGGGGAAGGGGGAAGGAGGAAGGCTGGAAGGGGGGAGGGGGACGGGGGTAATATGAGGAGGGGAAGGCAGGGGAATGACTGAGGGGAAATTATTGAGAAAAAAAAAACTAGTTAACAGGGTAAAGAGGGAAGGGGAGAGCGCGCCGCCAGGGGAACGAAGAGAGAGAGAGAGAGAGAGAGAGAGAGAGAGAGAGAGAGAGAGAGAGAGAGAGAGAGAGAGAGAGAGAGAGAGAGAGAGAGAGAGAGAGAGAGAGAAGAAAGAGATAGAGAGAGAGAAGGAAGAGAGGAGAAAGAGAGAGAAAAAAAGAGAAGCAGAGAAACAGAAACAGAGAAACAGAAGAAGCAAGAGAAAGAGAGAATAAGAAAGAGAAGGAGCAAGTGCAAGAAAAAACGAGAAAGAAAGAGAAAGAGAAAGAGAAAGAG
>NW_028234430.1:1128455-1135955 GCF_977035675.1 Penaeus japonicus | reverse complement strand
TCTCCTCTCTCTCTCTCTTTCTCTCCTTTCCTTCTCTCTCTCTCTCTTCTCTCTCTTTCTCCCCTTCTCCTCTCTCTCCTCTCCTTCTCTCTTCTATCTATCTTCTTCTATCTTCTATCTATCTATCCATCCATCTATCCTCTCTCTCTTTTCTCTCTCTCTTTCCTCTCTCTCTCTTAACTCGCGCTCTCTCTCTATCTCTCTCTCTGTCTCTCTCTCTGTCTCTGTCTCTCTCTCTCTCTATATCTATCTATCTATCTATCTATCTATCTATCTATCTATCTATCTATCAATCAATCAATCTCTTTCTCTCTCTCTCTCTCTCTCTCTCTCTCTCTCTCTCTCTCTCTCTCTCTCTCTCTCTCTCTCTCTCTCTCACACACACCCCTCTCTCTCTCTCTCTCTCTCTCTCTCTTTGTCTTTATCTTTCATTTCCTTTCCTTTCCCCTTACCCTTCTCTTTCCCTTTCTCTTTCCCTTCCTCTCCTTCCCTCTCTCTTCTCTCCTACTTTCTTCTTTTCCCCTTTCCCTTTCCCTCTTCGCTACCTCCCCTTCTCCTTCCTTCTTCCTTCCTCCCTTCCTCTTACCCTTTCTCTCTTTTCCATTCTCTCTCCCTTCCTCCCTTTTTTCTTTCCCTTTCTCCGCATCTCCTACCCTCTCCCTTTCTCCCATACTCCTTCCCTTTCTCCTCCTTCTTATTCCCCCTCCCTTCCTCCCTTCCCTTTCCTTCCCCCTATTCCTTTTCACCCTTCCTCCTTTACCTCTCTCCTCCCCTTCCCCTTCCCTTCCTCCCTTTCCTATTCCTCCCCTTCCCCTTCCCTTCCCCCCTTTCCTATTCCCCTTCCTCCCTTTCTCCCATTCCTTTTCACCCTTCCTCCCTTCCTCCCTTTCTCCCATTCCTTTTCACCCTTCCTCCCTTCCTCCCTTTCTCCCATTCTTTTTCACCCTTCCCCCCTTTCCTTTCTCCTACCCTTCCCCTTCCCTTCCTTCCCTTTCCTATTCCTCCCCTTCCCATTCCCTTCCTCCCTTCCTCCCATTCCCATTTCTTTTCACCCTTCTTCCCTCCCTTCGCTTTCTCCTCTCCTTCCCCTCCCCTTCCTCCCTTCCCTTTCTCCTCCCCTCCCGTCCAACTATCCCTTCCCTTTTCTCCTCCCCTTATCCCTTCTCCTTTACCCCCCCCTCCTCTCCCCTGCCCTCCCCTCCCCTCCAACTATCCCCTGCCCCCCCTCCCCCTCCCTTTTCCCTCCGGACACCCTAGCCTTCCCTTGGCCCTTGCCCTCAATATCCGTTCTCATCGATGACTGATAAATGGAGGAGATAACTTATATGAGAAAACGCAGAGGAGGAGGAAGAGGAGGAGCTTCAAGGAGGATGAGAAACGGAGGAACAAGGGGGATGGAGGAAAATGGAGGAGGGGAGTTGGAGGACGGGAGAGAGAGGGAGAGAGGGAGGGAGGGAGAGATAGATAGATAGAGAGAGAGAGGGAGGGAGAGAGAGAGGGAGAGAGAGATAGAGAGAGGGAGGGAGGGAGGGAGGGAGGGAGAGAGAGAGAGAGAGAGAGAGAGAGAGAGAGAGAGAGAGAGAGAGAGAGAGAGAGAGAGAGAGAGAGAGAGACAGACAGACAGACAGACAGACAGACAAAGAGAGAGAGAGAGAGGGAGGAGGGAGAGATAAAAGACAAATAAAAAATGCAGGCCAGGAGGAGGTTAGGAGGCAGACTAAGCGGAGGCTGGAAGATAAGCCAGGAATAGGCTGGAAGACAGGGAAGAGGAGGCTAGATGGAAGGCTAAGAGTAGGCTAGAAGACACCCCAATAAGAGGTTAGAACACAGGCCGAGAGGAGGCCAAGAGAAGGCTAAAAAACAAATCAAGAGAAGGCTGAAAGATACGCCAAGAAGGGGCTAGACGACAGGCCAAGAGGAGGCTAGAATGCAAGCCGAGTGAAGGCTAGAAGGCAGACCAAGAGAAAGCTAAAAGACAGACCAAGAGAAGGCTAGAAGACAGACCAAGAGAAGGCTAGAAGACAGACCAAGAGAAGGCTAGAAGACAGACCAAGAGAAGGCTAAAAGACAGACCAAGAGAAGGCTAGAAGACAGACCAAGAGGAAGCTAAAAGACAGACCAAGAGAAAGCTAAAAGACAGACCAAGAGAAGGCTAGAAGACAGACCAAGAGGAAGCTAAAAGACAGACCAAGAGGAAGCTAAAAGACAGACCAAGAGAAAGCTAAAAGACAGACCAAGAGAAGGCTAGAAGACAGACCAAGAGGAAGCTAAAAGACAGACCAAGAGGAAGCTAGAAGACAGACCAAGAGAAGGCTAAAAGACAGACCAAGAGAAAGCTAAAAGACAGACCAAGAGAAGGCTAAAAGACAGACCAAGAGAAAGCTAAAAGACAGACCAAGAGAAGGCTAAAAGACAGACCAAGAGAAAGCTAAAAGACAGACCAAGAGAAGGCTAGAAGACAGACCAAGAGGAAGCTAAAAGACAGACCAAGAGAAGGCTAGAAGACAGACCAAGAGGAAGCTAAAAGACAGACCAAGAGAAGGCTAGAAGACAGACAAAGAGAAGGCTAAAAGACAGACCAAGAGAAGGCTAGAAGACAGACCAAGAAAAAGCTAAAAGACAGACCAAAAGAAAGCTAAAAGACAGACCAAGAGAAGGCTAAAAGACAGACCAAGAGAAGGCTAAAAGACAGACCAAGAGAAAGCTAAAAGACAGACCGAGAGAAGGCTAAAAGACAGACCAAGAGGAAGCTAAAAGACAGACCAAGAGAAGGCTAGAAGACAGACCAAGAGGAAGCGAAAAGGCAGACCAAGAGAAAGCTAAAAGACAGACCAAGAGAAGGCTAGAAGGCAGACCAAGAGAAGGCTAGAAGACAGACCAAGAGGAAGCTAAAAGACAAAGGAAGCTAAAAGACAGACCAAGAGAAGGCTAAAAGACAGACCAAGAGAAGGCTAGAAGACAGACCAAGAGGAAGCTAAAAGACAGACCAAGAGGAAGCTAGAAGACAGACCAAGAGAAAGCTAAAAGACAGACCAAGAGAAGGCTAGAAGACAGACCAAGAGGAAGCTAAAAGACAGACCAAGAGGAAGCTAGAAGACAGACCAAGAGAAGGCTAAAAGACAGACCAAGAGAAAGCTAAAAGACAGACCAAGAGAAGGCTAGAAGACAGACCAAGAGAAGGCTAGAAGACAGACCAAGAGAAGGCTAGAAGACAGACCAAGAGGAAGCTAAAAGACAGACCAAGAGAAGGCTAGAAGACAGACCAAGAGAAGGCTAAAAGACAGACCAAGAGAAAGCTAAAAGACAGACCAAGAGAAGGCTAGAAGACAGACCAAGAGAAAGCTAGAAGACAGACCAAGAGAAGGCTAGAAGACAGACCAAGAGAAAGCTAAAAGACAGACCAAGAGAAGGCTAAAAGACAGACCAAGAGAAGGCTAGAAGACAGACCAAGAGGAAGCTAAAAGACAGACCAAGAGAAGGCTAAAAGACAGACCAAGAGAAGGCTAAAAGACAGACCAAGAGAAGGCTAAAAGACAGACCAAGAGAAGGCTAAAAGACAGACCAAGAGAAGGCTAGAAGACAGACCAAGAGGAAGCTAAAAGACAGACCAAGAGAAAGCTAAAAGACAGACCAAGAGAAGGCTAGAAGACAGACCAAGAGAAAGCTAAAAGACAGGCCAAGAGAAGGCTAAAAGACAGACCAAGAGAAAGCTAAAAGACAGACCAAGAGAAGGCTAGAAGACAGACCAAGAGAAAGCTAAAAGACAGACCAAGAGAAAGCTAAAAGACAGACCAAGAGAAGGCTAGAAGACAGACCAAGAGGAAGCTAAAAGACAGACCAAGAGAAGGCTAAAAGACAGACCAAGAGAAGGCTAAAAGACAGACCAAGAGAAGGCTAGAAGACAGACCAAGAGAAAGCTAAAAGACAGACCAAGAGAAAGCTAAAAGACAGACCAAGAGAAAGCTAAAAGACAGACCAAGAGGAAGCTAAAAGACAGACCAAGAGAAAGCTAGAAGACAGACCAAGAGAAGGCTAAAAGACAGACCAAGAGAAAGCTAAAAGACAGACCAAGAGGAAGCTAAAAGACAGACCAAGAGAAAGCTAGAAGACAGACCAAGAGAAGGCTAAAAGACAGACCAAGAGGAAGCTGAAAGACAGACCAAGAGAAGGCTAAAAGACAGACCAAGAGAAGGCTAGAAGACAGACCAAGAGAAGGCTAGAAGACAGACCAAGAGAAGGCTAAAAGACAGACCAAGAGGAAGCTAAAAGACAGACCAAGAGGAAGCTAAAAGACAGACCAAGAGAAGGCTAAAAGACAGACCAAGAGAAGGCTAAAAGACAGACCAAGAGAAGGCTAAAAGACAGACCAAGAGAAGGCTAAAAGACAGACCAAGAGAAGGCTAAAAGACAGACCAAGAGGAAGCTAAAAGACAGACCAAGAGAAGGCTAAAAGACAGACCAAGAGAAGGCTAGAAGACAGACCAAGAGAAGGCTAGAAGACAGACCAAGAGAAGGCTAGAAGACAGACCAAGAGAAGGCTAAAAGACAGACCAAGAGAAGGCTAGAAGACAGACCAAGAGAAGGCTAAAAGACAGACCAAGAGGAAGCTGAAAGACAGACCAAGAGAAGGCTAAAAGACAGACCAAGAGAAGGCTAGAAGACAGACCAAGAGAAAGCTAAAAGACAGACCAAGAGGAAGCTAAAAGACAGACCAAGAGGAAGCTAAAAGACAGACCAAGAGAAAGCTAAAAGACAGACCAAGAGAAAGCTAAAAGACAGACCAAGAGAAGGCTAAAAGACAGACCAAGAGAAAGCTAAAAGACAGACCAAGAGGAAGCTAAAAGACAGACCAAGAGGAAGCTAAAAGACAGACCAAGAGAAAGCTAAAAGACAGACCAAGAGAAAGCTAAAAGACAGACCAAGAGAAGGCTAAAAGACAGACCAAGAGAAAGCTAAAAGACAGACCAAGAGAAGGCTAAAAGACAGACCAAGAGAAGGCTAAAAGACAGACCAAGAGGAAGCTAAAAGACAGACCAAGAGAAGGCTAGAAGACAGACCAAGAGAAGGCTAGAAGACAGACCAAGAGGAAGCTAAAAGACAGACCAAGAGAAGGCTAAAAGACAGACCAAGAGAAAGCTAAAAGACAGACCAAGAGAAGGCTAAAAGACAGACCAAGAGAAGGCTAAAAGACAGACCAAGAGGAAGCTAAAAGACAGACCAAGAGAAAGCTAGAAGACAGACCAAGAGGAAGCTAGAAGACAGACCAAGAGAAGGCTAAAAGACAGACCAAGAGAAGGCTAGAAGACAGACCAAGAGAAAGCTAAAAGACAGACCAAGAGAAGGCTAGAAGACAGACCAAGAGAAGGCTAAAAGACAGACCAAGAGAAGGCTAGAAGACAGACCAAGAGAAAGCTAAAAGACAGACCAAGAGAAGGCTAAAAGACAGACCAAGAGAAGGCTAAAAGACAGACCAAGAGAAGGCTAGAAGACAGACCAAGAGAAGGCTAAAAGACAGACCAAGAGAAGGCTAGAAGACAGACCAAGAGAAGGCTAAAAGACAGACCAAGAGGAAGCTAAAAGACAGACCAAGAGAAGGCTAGAAGACAGACCAAGAGAAGGCTAAAAGACAGACCAAGAGAAGGCTAGAAGACAGACCAAGAGAAGGCTAGAAGACAGACCAAGAGAAGGCTAAAAGACAGACCAAGAGAAGGCTAGCAGGCAGACCAAGAGGAGGTGTTGCAGGCGAGCCAAGAGAGCAAGAAGACCAGCGCTGAAGGCTTGAGAGACTGGCCAGAGTTAGGGCTGAAGAGTTCTCCACTCAACAGAAGTGCCACGAGAAGTTCACAATATCGGGGTTATGGTGGTGGAGGGTTGTTGTGACGTAACGAGCGGTGGCGGAGCGGTGGTTGTGGGGGGGAACTGTGGTTAACGAGGTGAGGGGGATGTGTGGGGGGATGGTGTGGAGGGGGGGGTATGTGGAGGTGATGGTGGGGGTGTATGGGGGGTGGGGGGGTGGGGGGGTGGGGGGGTGATGGGGTTTGGGTGGGTGTGTGGGGGTTGGTGGGTGTGGAGGGGGGTGTGGGTGTGAGGGGGGTGGGAGTGTGTGTGGGGTGAGGGGGGGATGTGGATGGGTGAGGATGGGGATGAGGTGGTGGGGTGGGGGGGGGTTGTTGGTGTGTGTGGGGGTGGGTGGGGGTGTTTTGATGGCGAAGGAGAGAAGAAGAGTGAGAGAGGGGGGAAGGGAGAGACAGAGAGAGAATGAGGGAAAGGGGAGAAAGAGAGGGATGGGAAGGAGAGAATGGAAGAGAAAGATAGAGAAAGAAAGAGAGAGGAAGAGAGAAAGAGAGAGACAGACAGAGAGAAAGAAACATGCATCATTATCATTATGGTGTGTGCCCTGGCGATACCTCTTCGTGGAATCATATAATAGTGAAAAAAGATTCAATTCGGAAGGTGGTGAATGATATAGTGAGCTTCAGGAATAGTGTCTGTGGCTGTTTACTTATATAACGACTTCTCTGTATGGTGATATGGTGAAGAGAAGCATACGAGTTCGTAAAACACACAAAAAGATGAATCTTCGGACACACTATAAGCGGGTATTGTGCGTGTATGGTGATTTTTGGAATGGTGAATAAACGTGCGTGTTTGTGAGTGTGAATGAATACGTACGGATATATATGTGTTCGTTTTGCCCATTTATATGCATATATGTGCGTGTGTGTGTGTATGTGTGTGTGCTAATGCATATGTATGCTCTTCTGTCTGTAAATATGCAAATACACGTGTGTGTGTTTTTTGTTGTGTGTGTTTGTTTGTGTGTATGTTTTTGTTTTTTTGTTTTTGTGTGTGTGTTGTGTGTGTGTATGTTGTTGTTCTTGTTTGTTGTGTTTTTTTTTTTTTTTTTTTTTTTTGGTGTGTGTTTTTACTCTTGTAAAAAAAATAAAAGCACGTCTTTTTGGTTTTTCCTTTTTGAGTGTGTTTATCCACGTGTTTACCTATATATTCCCTACCGTTATTAGTACATTTCGATTTTCTGTGTACGTGTGTGTGTGTGTTGACTTCGCTAAGGTTCCGCCGGTCGAGTCCGCCGTTGACATTTCCCCTGGAATCTAATACTTTGAATTATTTATCTTAACGGAACTCTCACTTGACAAGGCATGGAAGGAAGAAAAAAAAACGGTAGAAAAAACAAAAAACAAACAAAGAGTAAGGGTTGTGTGTCTTAGGTGTATAGTCAACTCTTGTGTTTTTTTTTTGTTTTTTTTCATTCCTTCATGGTCCTTCGTTTATGTCATAGTACTTCCTTTTTTTCTTATGGTACTTTTTTTTTTAATACCGTGGTCATTTCGTTTTGCTATGTTTTTTTGTTTTGACTGTTGTACTTTCTTTCTTTCTTCCCCACCTACCCATGGTACTTTCTTTCCCTGGTGGTACTTTCAACTGTTATGGTACTTTTTTTCCCTCCTTGGTACTTTATTTTCCCATGTGGTACTTTTC
>NW_028234430.1:1113455-1115955 GCF_977035675.1 Penaeus japonicus | reverse complement strand
TGGCTGACTGGCTGACCGTCTGGCTTGCTGGCTGACCGTCTGGCTTGCTGGCTGACTTGCTGGCTGACTGTCTGGCTTGCTGGCTGACCGTCTGACTTGCTGGCTGACTGGCTGACCGTTTGACTTGCTGGCTGACTTGCTGGCTGACTGGTTGACTTGCTGGCTGACTGGTTGACTGGCTGGCTGACTGGTTGACTGGCTGGCTGACTGGTTGACTGGCTGGCTGACTGGTTGACTGGCTGGCTGACCGTCTGACTTGCTGGTTGACCGTTTGACTGGCTGGCTGACCGTCTGACTTGCTGGCTGACTGGTTGACTGGCTGGCTGACCGTCTGACTGGCTGGTTGACTGGTTGACTTGCTGGTTGACTGGCTGACTTGCTGGCTGACTGGTTGACTGGCTGACTTGCTGGCTGACCGTCTGACTTGCTGGCTGACTGGCTGACCGTCTGACTTGCTGGCTGACTGGCTGACTTGCTGGCTGACCGTCTGACTTGCTGGCTGACCGTCTGACTTGCTGGCTGACTGGCTGACTTGCTGGCTGACCGTTTGACTTGCTGGTTGACTGGCTGGATGACTGTCTGACTTGCTGGCTGACCGTCTGACTTGCTGGCTGACTGGCTGACCGTCTAACTTGCTGGCTGACCGTTTGACTTGCTGGTTGACTGGCTGGATGACTGTCTGACTTGCTGGCTGACTGTCTGGCTTGCTGGCTGACCGTCTGACTTGCTGGCTGACTGGCTGACCGTCTGACTTGCTGGCTGACCGTTTGACTTGCTGGTTGACTTGCTGGATGACTGTCTGACTTGCTGGCTGACTGTCTGACTTGCTGGCTGACCGTCTGACTTGCTGGTTGATCGTCTGACTGGCTGGCTGACCGTCTGACTTGCTGGCTGACTGGTTGACTGGCTGGCTGACTGGTTGACTTGCTGGCTGACTGGTTGACTTGCTGGCTGACTGGTTGACTGGCTGGCTGACTGGTTGACTTGCTGGCTGACTGGTTGACTTGCTGGCTGACTGGTTGACTTGCTGGCTGACTGGCTGACCGTCTGACTTGCTGGTTGACCGTTTGACTTGCTGGCTGACCGTTTGACTTGCTGGTTGACCGTTTGACTTGCTGGCTGACCGTCTGACTTGCTGGCTGACTGGCTGGCTGACTGGCTGGCTGACCGTCTGACTGGCTGGCTGACCGTCTGACTGGCTGGTTGACCGTCTGACTGGCTGGCTGACCGTCTGACTGGCTGACTCGCTGGCTGACCGTCTGACTGGCTGGCTGACCGTCTGACTTGCTGGCTGACCGTCTGACTTGCTGGCTGACTGGCTGACCGTCTGACTTGCTGGCTGACTGGCTGACTTGCTGGCTGACTTGCTGGCTGACTGGCTGACCGTCTGACTTGCTGGCTGAGTGTTTGACTGGCTGACTTGCTGGCTGACTGTCTGACCGTCTGACTTGCTGGTTGACTGGTTGACTGGCTGGTTGATTGGCTGACCGTCTGACTGGCTGACTCGCTGGCTGACCGTCTGACTGGCTGGCTGACCGTCTGACTGGCTGGCTGACCGTCTGACTGGCTGGCTGACCGTCTGACTGGCTGGCTGACCGTCTGACTGGCTGGCTGACCGTCTGACTGGCTGGCTGACCGTCTGACTTGCTGGCTGACTGGCTGACCGTCTGACTTGCTGGCTGACCGTCTGACTTGCTGGCTGACCGTCTGACTTGCTGGCTGACCGTCTGACTTGCTGGCTGACTGGCTGACCGTCTGACTGGCTGGCTGACCGTCTGACTTGCTGGCTGACTGGCTGACCGTCTGACTAGCTGGCTGACTGTCTGACTGGCTGGCTGACTGGCTGACCGTCTGACTGGCTGGCTGACTGGCTGACCGTCTGACTGGCTGGTTGACCGTCTGACTTGCTGGCTGACTGGCTGACTGTCTGACTGGCTGGCTGACTGGCTGACCGTCTGACTTGCTGGCTGACTGGCTGACTTGCTGGCTGACCGTCTGACTGGCTGGCTGACTGGCTGACCGTCTGACTTGCTGGCTGACCGTCTGACTTGCTGGCTGACTGGCTGACCGTCTGACTTGCTGGCTGACTGGCTGACTTGCTGGCTGACCGTCTGACTTGCTGGCTGACTGGCTGACTTGCTGGCTGACCGTCTGACTTGCTGGCTGACCGTCTGACTTGCTGGCTGACTGGCTGACTTGCTGGCTGACCGTCTGACTTGCTGGCTGACCGTCTAACTTGCTGGCTGACCGTTTGACTTGCTGGATGACTGTCTGACTTGCTGGCTGACCGTCTGACTTGCTGGCTGACTGGCTGACCGTCTAACTTGCTGGCTGACCGTTTGACTTGCTGGATGACTGTCTGACTTGCTGGCTGACCGTCTGACTTGCTGGCTGACTGGCTGACTTGCTGGCTGACCGTCTGACTTGCTGGCTGACTGGCTGACTTGCTGGCTGACCGTCTGACTTGCTGGCTGACTGGCTGACTTGCTGGCTGACCGTC
>NW_028234430.1:1095955-1100955 GCF_977035675.1 Penaeus japonicus | reverse complement strand
CTCTCTCTCTCTCTCTCTCTCTCTCTCTCTCTCTCTCTCTCTCTCTCTCTCTCTCTCTCTCTCTCTCTCTCTATCTATCTATCTATCTATCTATCTATCTAAATATCTATCTATCTATCTATCTATCTATCTATCTATATATATATATATATATATATATATATATATATATATATGTGTGTGTGTGTGTGTGTGTGTGTGTGTGTGTGTGTGTGTGTGTGTGTGTGTGTGTATGTATATGTATATATAGATAGATAGATAGATAGATATAGATGTGTGTGTATGTGTCTGAAATGGCCAACCCTTCCCCCGGCGACCGTGGCTCCACCGCGCGCTCATGTGGCGCCCTTCGGCTCATCGCAAGCGAGAGAGACTTCCGGTGGACGGGGGGAGGGGGGGGGGTCGGTCTCGTAGATGGATTGTGCATGGAGGTTGCTTTGTGTTAAGTGTGTCTGCTTGCTTGTATTGGGTATGTGAGTGCATGTGCATGCTTACTTGCATTATGTGGATATGCACTTGCATTATAAATCTGTGGCTTTGCTTATATTGTATATGTGCTTGCGAGTGTTCTCTGTGTGTCCTTGCTAACACTGTACTTGTGCTTGTTGCATTGGGAATGAACTTGCTTGCATAGTACTTGCTCGAATACGTGTATGTGAGAAAGTGATTTAATATTTCATATATATACGTACGTTTGTATTGTATATGTGCTTGCTTGCTTGCGTTGGCCAGGCAAAGAGGGACAGACGCACCTGGCGCAAGCAGGTACAAGCACACGACGAAGCATGCAAAAGCAGAGGAATCGCAAAAAAGGAAAGCAAAATAACTCGTGTTTAGTCATGGTTCACTGAATGGACAGCATATCCTTTGTTCACGATATCCTGGCAGATGAAAGAAATGTAAAGAGAGAGAGAAAGAAAGAAAGAGACAGAGAAAAAGAGAGAGAGAAAGAGAGAAAGAAAGAGACAGAGAAAGAGAGAGAGAGAGAGAGAGAGAGAAAGAGAAAACAAAGAGAGAGAAAAAGAGAGAAAGAAAGAGAGACAGAGAGAGAGAGACAAAGAGAGAAAAAGAGAGAAAGAAAAATAAAGAAAGAGAGAGAGAGAGAGAGAAACAAAGAGAGAAAGAAAAAGAAAGAAAATAGAGAGATAAAGGCGGATAAGAGAGAGATAGAGAGAGAGAGAAAGAAAGAGAAATAGAAAACAAAGAGAGAGAGAAAAAAAAAGAAAGAGAAAGAAGGAAAGGGAGAGAGAGAAAAAAAAAAAGAAAGAGAGAGAGAAAAAAGTAAAAGCGATAAATAAAAATAATTTTGGGGTAGAGGCACAGAAAACCAATTATCAACTAGAATAACAAAAGCCTATCGATTCGAAAAGAACTAGGGCATTAGAACGAGCAAATGCAGAATTAATAGTAAATAGAGAGTAAATAGAGAATTACCAGACACAAGGACTGATAGACAGAACTCTTACAATGTTAGTTAATTAGATAGACACAGACACAGACTAATAACAGGATAATGAATCTCTCTCAGTCCCAGATAGATCGATAGATCGATAGATAGATAGATAGATAGATAGATAGATCTTGCACTGTCTGTGTGTACGTCCTCGACATTCCAGAAAGAAATAAAGAAATGAATAGAAAAAAAGGCAAATAAACAAACATAATAAACTGTAATCAGTCGATAGATAGTCATCAAAATAAACATGTCTTTGTGCGTGTGACTGTCTGCGTGTCTGCGTGTCTGACAAAACAGATAGGGTAGACAGACAGTCAGTCAGTCAGTCAGTCAGATAGATAGTTGAGAGCCGTGTTTGTCTATCTGTCTGTCTGTGTTGCCTCGGAAGATTATAGACAGACAGTCAAAAAGACAGCCAATCCTTTCATTAGAATGATGTGTCTGCGTGTCTGTCTGCTGCTTTCTTGTCTGTTTGTCTGTCTCTTTGTCTGTGTGTCTGTCCACTGATTTCTTGTCTGCTTGTTGCACCCTTGTCTGCTTGTCTGTCTCGTTGTCTGCTTGTTGCACCCTTGTCTGCTTGTCTGCTGCCTCCTTGTCTGCGTGTCTGCCTCGTTGTCTGTGTGTCTGTATGTCATCTCCTTGTCTGTGTGTCTGTCCACTGATTTCTTGTCTGCTTGTCTGCCTCGTTGTCTGTGTGTCTGTCTGTCATCTCCTTGTCTGCGTGTCTGTCCACTGATTCCATGTCTGCTTATCTGCTTCGTTGTCTGTGTGGTCTGTCTGTTGCCTCCTTATCTGTTTGTCTACCTCGTTGTCTGCGTGTCTGTCTTCTGCATCGTCGTACAGAAACAAAGAAATAGATAAACTTTCAAAAAATATATAGACAGATAGACAGTCGAGAGCCATGTCTGTCTGTGGTCTGTTTATATGTCTGTGTGTCAGTGTGCCTGTCTGTCGGTGTGTCTGTGATCTGTTTGTCTGTGTATTTGTGTGTCTGTCTGTGTGTGTCTGTGTGTATGACGGTCGGATTTTCTGTCTGTCTGTCTCTCGCTCCGTGTATCTGTCTGCCTGCATGTCAGTCTATTTGTCTTTCTGTATATCTATCTGTCTGTCTGTGTGTCTATCTGTTAATTAATCGGGTCTTTTTGTGTATGTCTATCTGTCTGTCTGTCTGTTGATATATGTCTATCTCTCCCGTCGATCGCTTTTTCTATATCTATCTATCTGTCTATCTGCATGTCAGCCTATCAGCCTATCAGCCTATCAGCCTATCAGCCTATCAGTCTATAAGCCTATCAGTCTATCAGCCTATCAGCCTATCAGCCTGTCGATCTGTCAATCCGTCAATCCGTCAGTCTGCGTGCCTTGCCTCGCCTCGCCTCGCCCCAGCGCGCACCTCCTTCGCTTCCCTCGCTCCATCCTCTCTGACGTCCCCATCTCGTCCCTCGTATAATTTACAGTTACCTTGCGTTGATCCTTCCTCTCTGTAGATCTCTCGTTCCCTCTGTGATTTGGCTGCTCCTCCTCACTCTTCTTCCTTCCCCCACTCCTCCCTCCTCCCTCCTACTACTCCTCACTCTTCTTCCTCCCCTCCTCCTCCTCCTCCCTCCTCCTCCTACTCCTCCTCCTCCTCCTACTACTACTACTACTACGACTACTCCTACCCCATCCTCCTCCCTGCTCCTATTTACCCCCTTATTGGATTGTCTTCTCCTTTCCCCCTCTCCCTCCCCCTTACCCTTACCTTACCCTCCCTTCCCTTCCCTTCCCTTCGCCTTAGTCTTCTGTCCTTTTCCCCCCCCCCTCTCTCCTTCCCCCTCCTTCCCCTCCTTCCTTCCCCCTCCCTCCTTCCTTCTCTAGTGGGTCGTCTCTCAGCCCCCGGTGGGTCGTCTGCTCTCATTCTTGCTCACCTCCCGTTCCCTCTATGGGCGGGAGTCTTGTATGTCAATCCCCTTTTCTGCTCTTTCTCTCTTGACCCTCACTTTATCTCGCTCTCTCTCTCTCTTTCTCTCTCTCTCTCTCTCTCTCTCTCTCTCTCTCTCTCTCTCTCTCTCTCTCTCTCTCTCTCTCTCTCTCTCTCTCTCTCTCTCTCTCTCTTTGTATTTGTCTCTGTTTTGTTTTGTTTTTTTCGGTTTATCTGTCTGCTTAATTAGTTATTTATTTGTATGTCTATCTATGTGTATATCTTTATTTCTATTTATCTTTCTATATATTAATTTTTTCCCTTGTTCTCTCTCTCTTTCTCTCTCTCTTTCTCTCTCTCTCTCTCTCTCTCTCTCTCTCTCTCTCTCTCTCTCTCTCTCTCTCTCTCTCTCTCTCTCTCTCTCACTCTCACTCTCTCACTCTCACTCTCTCACTCTCTCTCTTTCTCCTCTTACTCTTCCCACTCCTTCTTTTGTTCCTCCTCTTTCCATTGTTTTCCTCTTTCTTTATCTCCCTCCTGCTCCTCCTTCTTCTCTTCTATTTATCTTTCTCTTCTTCCTCTTCTGCCTCTTCGTCTTCTTCGTCTTCTTCGTCTTCCTCTAACTCTCCCACTTCTTCTTCTCTTTCTTCCTTCTTTTCCTCTTGTTTCTCATCCTATTCTTCCTCTTCCTCTGCTTCCCCGCCCCCCATCCAGGCTCCTCTTCACGCCTACCTCCTTCTCCTTCTCCTTCTTCTCTTCCTCCCTCTTCTCCTTCGCCTCTTCTTTCTCCTCCTCCTTTTCCTCCTCCTCCTTCTCTCCCTTCTTCTTTTTCTCTTCCCTCTCTTCCTCCTTCTTCTTCTCCTCCTTCTCTTCCTCCTCCTACTCCTTCTTCTCCTCCTTTTTCTGTTTTTGCTCTCTCTGATTCCTCCTCCTCCTATTTCTATCTCTACTGTCTTCTACTCCTCCTCTTCCTCTTCTTCCAACCTTTCCTCTTCCTCCTCCTCCGCCTCCTTCTCATCTTCCCCATTCCCTCCTCTTCCCTTTACCCTTCTCTCTCCCCTTCATCCTCCTCCCTTTCCCCCTCCTCCTCTTCCCATTCTCCCTCCTCCTCCCGCTTCCCCCCTCCCATTCCTCTCCCTCCCTTTCCCCTTCCTCATCCTCTTCCCCCTCCCCTTCCTCCTCCCCCTTCCTCTTCCTCCTCCCCCTCCTCCTCCTCCTCTTCCCTTTACCCCTCCTTCTCCCGCTTACCCCCTCCCCTTCCTCCTCATCCTGTTCCCCCTCCTCATCCTGTCCCCTCTCCTCCTCCTCCTTCCTCCTCCTCCTCCTCCTCTTCCTCCTCCTCCTCGCATTCCAATCTCCTCCCCCCCCCCCCTCCCCATCCTCCGTGTGTCCCTAAGGATAACCCCTGTTGAGTGTTATCATCCCTGATCCAGCTGTCAGCTTGGGATAGGTCGAGGGGGGGAGGGAGGGATGGGGATGGGGATGGGGGGGTGAGGGAGAGGATAAGGGAGGGGCATAAGGGAGGGGAGGGGGAAGGGAGGGGGGGAGACTTTAACAGGTCCGACTTGGACTCTGTGTATGTATGGTAACGTGGCTTGGGGTGTGAAAGAACACGGCGGAAACAGAACACAGCTTTCTTGGGTT
>NW_028234430.1:1085955-1090955 GCF_977035675.1 Penaeus japonicus | reverse complement strand
TCCTCCTCCCTCCTCCTCCTCTTTCCTCCTCCTCCTCCTCCTCCTCCTCCTCCTCCTCCTCCTCCTCCTCCTTTCTCCTCCTCATTTTCTCCACAACATAAGAAGCTCCTAACTTATATACTCGTACCTTCTTCCCACATACTAGCACACTCTAGACCACATAACCAACAGCATGAGAGCGCTATGTTGCTTCTCCATGAGCCATGTATAAGCACTGTATCAATAGCATACCACCATAAAACAACACTCAAGCAATAACAGCATGAACACTACATTACACCATGTCACACAACACCTTATGACACCACATCACACTCTGTGACACTACACCACACCCTATGATACCACACCACAGCATACGACGCCACACCACACGTCACAGCACACCATGTCACATCACACTCTGTGACACCACACCACACCACGTCACATCACATTCTGGGACACCACACCACAGCCTACAACACCACACCACACCTTACAACACCACACCACACCTTACAACACCACACCACACCCTACAACACCACACCACATTACACCCTACGACACCACACCACACCTTACAACACCACACCACACCCTACAACACCACACCACACCCTACAACACCACACCACACCACACCCTACAACACCACACCACACCTTACAACACCACACCACACCCTACAACACCACACCACACCCTACAACACCACACCACACCTTACAACACCACAAAACACCCTACAACACCACACCACACCCTACAACACCACACCACACCCTACAACACCACACCACACCCTACAACACCACACCACACGTCACAGCACACCACACCCTACGACACCACACCACACCACACGTCACCACACAACACCCTACAACACCACACCACACCCTACAACACCACACCACATCCTACAACACCACACCACGTCACACCACACCACACCCTCCGACACCACACCACACCCTACGACACCACACCACACCCTACGACACCACACCACACCACACCCTACGCCACCACACCACACCCTCCGACACCACACCACACCCTACAACACCACACCACACCCTACGACACCACACCACACCACACCCTACGCCACCACACCACACCCTACGACACCACACTACACCACACCCTACGCCACCACACCACACCCTACAACACCACACCACACCCTACGACACCACACCACACCACACCCTACGCCACCACACCACACCCTACGACACCACACCACACCACACCCTACGCCACCACACCACACCCTACAACACCACACCACACCCTATGACACCACACCACGCCCTACGACACCACACCACACGTCACACCACAGCACACGTGGGATCCGGGTGGGCGTGTCATTGGGGTGTCGAGCGGAGCCTGGTTGGTAGCGCCGCCTTTACACCCACCACGCCGCTTGTCGTATCTGGCTAACACCTGCCTCGCCCCTGCCGCCCTATACCCCCCCTCCCCCCTCCTCCTCCCTCTTCCTCCTCCTCCTCTTCATCCTTCTCTTCTTCATCCTGACTCCTCATTTTGCGCCCTTCTTCCCCGCCTCTTCCTCTTCTTTCTATTCTTCCTTCTCTTCATCCTGCCTCTTTATTTTGCGACTTTCTTCCCCTCCCTCTCCCTCTTTCTCCTCCTCTTCTTACTCTTGTCTCCTCATTTTGCGCCCTTCTTCCCTCCCCCTCTTTCTTATTCCTCCTCTTCTTACTCCTGCCTCCTCATTTTGCGCCCTTCTCCCCCCGCCCCTCCCTCTTCTTCTGCCTCCTCTTCCTCCTGCCTCCTCATTTTGCGCCCTTCTCCCCTCCCTTTCCCTCTTCATCCTCCTCTTCCTCTTGCCTCCTCATTTTGCGACTTTCTGCCCCGCCTCTTCCTCTTCCTCCTCCTTCTTCTTACTCTTGCATCCTCATTTTGCGCCCTTCTCCCCCGCCCCTCGCTCTTCTTCCTCCTCTTCCTCTTCCTCTTGCCTCCTCATTTTGTCCTCTTTCTGTTCTGCTTTATTCTTCTCTTCTCCTCCACATTCTCTTTTGTTCTTCCTCTTTCTTAATCATTTTGTCGTATTTTTTAAAATTCTGCTCTTTCTTTTCTTCTTCTTTTTCTTCCTCCTCTTCCTCTTCCTCCATACTTTTTCTTCCTCATTATCTCTTCCTCCATCTCCCTCTTTCTCCTTTTCTCCTTCTCTTCCTCCCTCTTCCTCATTTTCCCTTCCCTCTCCTCCAACTTCCCCATTTTCTCCTCCTATTCCTCATTTTCTCTTCCTCTTCCTCCTCTTCCTCCTCCTCTTCCTCCCTCCTCCTTCTCCTCCTCTTTTTCCTCCTCCTCCTCTTCCTCTTCCTCCTCCTCTTCTGCCTCCCTCCTCCTCTTCTGCCTCCCTCCTCCTTCTCCTCCTCCTCCTCCTCCTCTTCTTCCTCCTCCTCCTCCTCTTCTGCCTCCCTCCTCCTCTTCTGCCTCCCTCCTCCTCCCTACTCCTTCTCCTCCTCTTTTTCCTCCTCCTCCTCTTCCTCTTCCTCCTCTTCCTCCTCCTCTTCCTCTTCCTCCCTCCTCCTTCTCCTCCTCTCCCTCCTCCTCTTCCTCTTCCTCCCTCCTCCTTCTCCTCCTCCTCTTCCTCTTCCTCCCTCCTCCTTCTCCTCCTCCTCCTTTTCTTCCTCCTCCTCCTCCTCTTCTGCCTCCTAATCCTCCTCTTCCTCCTCCTCTAAGCCATCGCTTTGTTCCAGCCTCTTCCCTCACCTGTCCTTCCTCCTCGTTCATTTTTCTTCTTCTTCTTCTTCTTCTTCTTCTATCGCATTCTCGTCTTTCTCATTCCACCCTCACCCGATTCCTCTTCATTTTTTTTACTTCTACCTCTTCTTTTCCTCCTTTCTTCTTAACTTCCACCTCCTCTTCCTCCTCCTCCTCTTCCTCTTCCTCTTTATCTCTCCTCCTCCTTCTCCTCCTCCTCTTCCTCTTTTGTCAGTTTATCCTCCTCCTCTTACTTCTCCTTTTTTATTTCACTATTTCCTCTGTGCCTTTTCTTCTTCCTCCTCCTCTTCCTCTTCCTCATCCTCTTCCTTCTCCTCCTCCTCCTCTTCCTCCTTTCCTCCCTTCTTCCTTCTCCTACTCCTCCTCCTCTCCTCCACCTCGCCCTCCTCCTCCTTCTCTTCCCCTCCTCCACCTCCCCCTCCTCCACCTCCCCCTCTTCCTCCTCCTTCTCCCCCTTCCCTTCTCCTCTTCATCCTGCCTCCCCCCCCCCCCCCCCCCGCCTCACCCACCCACTTGCCTAACCGTGGGCCCCCCCCCCCCCCCCCCCCCCCTGACCAACCCCTGAGACCAAAGCCATTTCCCGATTTCGTCTTCGCCCCCGGGGGCCAACCACCTGTCCCTCCTCCTCCTCCTCCTTCTCCTCCTCCCCATCCTCCTCTCCATTCTCCTCCGTCTCCTCCTTCTCCATGTCTCTCCCTCCTCCTCCTTCTCCTCCATGTCTCTTCCTCTTCCTCCATGTCTCTTCCTCCTTCTCCTCCTTGTCTCCTCCTCCTTCTCCTCCATGTCTCTTCCTCCTCCTCCTTGTCTCTTCCTCCTCCTCCTTGTCTCTTCCTCCTCCTCATCCACCTACATCTCTTCCTTCCTCTCCTCCTTCCCCTCCTCCTCCTCCCCCACCTCCTCCTACCTCCTAGCCCCTAGCCCCTTAGACCCTACCCCCCCTCATAGCCCCTTAGACCCTACCCCCCCCTCATAGCCCCAACTCCCCCCCCCCCCTTAACCCCTACCTTCCAATCCTCAATCCCCTCACTGCCCAAACGCCCACCCACCCACCCACCCACTCCTCCAACCCACCCACTCCTCCAACCCACCCACTTACCTTCCCACCCACCATCCGCCCACCCTACCCATCCGCCCACCCACTCACTCCTCCGCCCACCTACCCATCCGCCCACCCATCCGCCCACCACACCCACACCCACACCCAGCCGCCCTCACTCTGGGACGCGTTTTACCTTCCCTTCACCTTGGGGTCCACCTCCCACTATCCCCCTACCCCCCCTTACCCCCCTACCCCCCCGCGCTCCCCTACCCCTTGGAGAGACACACCGTTGGTCATTCCCCCTCCCCCCTCTCCTCGCATCTCTTCCCCTTCCCCTTACTCTTCTTCCTCCTTCTCCTCCTCCTCTTCTCCTCCCTTTCCTCCTCCTCCTAATCCTCCTACTCTTCCCTTTCCTCCTCCTCCATTTCCTCCTCTTCTTTCTCCTCCTCCTTCTACTCCTCTTCTTCCTCCTCTTCCTCCTCCTCTTCTTCCTCCTTCTCCTCCACTTCTTCCTCTTTCTCCTCTTCTTCTTCCTCCTCTTCCTCCTCTTCCTCCTCCTCCTCTTCCTCCTCCTCCTTCTCCTCCTTCTCTTATTCTCCTTCCTCCTCCTCTTCCTCCTCCTCCTTCTCCTCCTTCTCTTATTCTCCTTCCTCCTCCTCTTCCTCCTCCTCCCCCTCTTCTTCCTCCTCCTCCTCCTCCTCTTCCTTTTCCACATCCTCATCCTCCTCTCTTCCTCCTCCTTCTTCTCTTCTTCCTCCTTTTCCTCCTCTTCCTCTTCCTCCTCCTTCTTCTCCTCCTCCCCCTCCCCCTCCCTCTCCCCTTCCTCCTCCTCCTCCTCCTCCTCCTTCCCCCCTTTTCCCCTCGCCCCTGCGGTCAGTATCACTCCCCTCCCCCCTTCCTCCTCCTCCTCCTCCTCCTCCCTCTCTTCCTCCTCCCCATCCTCTTCCCCCTCCCCCCTCCCTGTGCAACTCACCTCAATAAGCCTATTACCTGTTTACCGTCGAGGGTTGCTTCACCCCCCCCCTCCTCTACTCCCACCATCCCCCACTCTCTGCCTCCCCCTTCCCCCCGCCCCCAGTCCCGGCCCCCTCCCCCTCCCCGATGCCATTGCCTTGTCCTTGAACTCCTAAGTCTAATTTCCCCCCCTTCCTCCCTCCCTCCCCTCCCCTCCCTCCCCCTCTCCCTTTTCCCCTCGCCCCCTGCGGTCAGTATCACT
>NW_028234430.1:1068657-1073355 GCF_977035675.1 Penaeus japonicus | reverse complement strand
TCTTGGGTGTTTGGGAATTAAAGAGGAAGAAAGAAAGGAAAATCAAAGCACGAGGAGGAGTAGTATGTACATCACAAACACATACACAAACAAAAATTTTGTGTATGTGTATGTGTATGTGTTTGTGTATGTGTATGTGTTTGTGTTTGTGTTTGTGTATGTGTATGTGTCTGTGTTTGTGTATGCATTTGTATGTGCATATGTATGCGTATTTGTATGTATATGTTTATATAGAGAGAGAGAATGAGAGAAAGATAGAGTGAGAGAAAGAAAGAGAGAGAGAGAGAGAGAGAGACAAAGTTGAGATAAAAAACATGACAAATTACAATTTGTAAGACATGTTCGTGACAAGCATGTTTCAGCATTCATTGAACGCACTTGTGACATTTCTATCCGATATTTTGACGAAGGACAATTTTAACTCTTCCTAAAACCTCTTTTCTCCGTCTCTTCCTTTTCCTCTTTCCTTGTCTCCCCTTCTCCTCCCCCCCTCCCTTTTAGTTTATATTATTAATATACTCTACTCCTCCCCCCCTCTCCCTTCCCTTCCCTTTCATTACTATCTCTATCTCTGTCTTCTCTCTCTCTCTCTCTTTCTCTTTTTTTTCTCTGTGTCTCTCTCTTTCTCTCTCTCTCTCAGATGTGGGCTGTTACCGAGTTGGAACTTAACGTGAAGAAAGACATCCGTATCTCTGCTATAACTTTTTTTTTCTCTCTCTCTCTCTGACTCTCTTTCTTTCTCTCTCTCTCTCTCTCTCCCTCTATCTATCTCTCTCTCTTTCAGATGTGGGCTGTTACCGAGTTGGAACTTAACGTGAAGAAAAACATCCGTATCTCTGCTATAACTTTTTTTTTTTTCTCTCTCTCTCTGCTAGTAGAAAACCCGACGTTACACATCGTCCCCAACGACCCACCCTGGCCTCTTTGACCCCCGCTTTTCTTTTTCTCCCTTTTCTCTCACTGACCCAGAGCTCTTATCTCCTAGCTGTAGATACAATTCTGGATTCCTTTCAGATGGGTTTGAGAAATCTTAAAAATCGCAGTGAATGCAATTAATGCAATGCAATTTGAATAAGTGGGATGGCTATATTACCTAATAAGAACACAGGTAGCACCCAATCATGCTGCTCTCTTAACTCGAAAGTCTATAATATTTCGTTTATTGACAGCTGTGACTCTTTTGCAACACCAGATAATTGCTAATCACCGTGACTCAATCAGCATAAGAAACTCTCTTCGGACTGCAAGTAATGCCCCAAGAAATAAATTACCCTCGAATGCCATTGCAATGAAGTCAACCGTGAGCACTCGCATAAAGGGCATTCTCAAGCATATAATCAAACAGCCTTGATAGGTCAACAAAGGAAGCATAAACTGATACCTTGAGACAAGTGGTATCGGAATTCTTAAACTTCATATGGACTTTTGTCTCTCTCTCTCTCTCTTTGATCTATCTATCTGTCTTTATCTATCTCTATCTACCTATCGCTTGTTATCTCTCTCTCTCTCTTTCTTTCTTTTCCTCTCCCTCTCTCTCTTTCTTTCTTTTCCTCTCTCTCTCTCTCTCTCTCTCTCTCTCTCTCTCTCTCTTTCTTTTCCTCTCCCTCTTTCTCTTTCTTTCTTTTCCTCTCTCTCTCTCTCTCTCTTTCCCCCTCCCTCTCTCTCTCTCTTTCTTTTCCTCTCTCTCTCTTTCTTTCTTTTCCTCTCTCTCTCTCTTTCTTTTCCTCTCTCTCTCTTTCTTTCTTTTCCTCTCTCTCTCTCTTTCTTTTCCTCTCTCTCTCTTTCTTTCTTTTCCTCTCTCTCTCTCTTTCTTTTCCTCTCTCTCTCTTTCTTTCTTTCTTTTTGCTCTCTCTCTCTCTCTCTCTCTCTCTTTCTCTCTCTCTTCCCCCTCTCTCTCCCTGCCGTAACCAGAACACAAAACGGAAATACACACACCAAGAATAAACAAGAAATACAGCTTTATCGTAAAACCCCCCCCCCCCCCCCCCCAAACCCATTATATCGCAATAAAAGCTCATGGAGGGCTTGGGACCCAAAATGCTCTAGATTAAGTAAAAACCAACATCAGATACAGTAAGAATAGCTGTACTTCTTTCCCAAATATAGCTGAAGATACAGTGTGTCCATTCCATTCAAGTGTTGCTACGTAATTCAGGTAGCAAAGGCGGTAGTGAATGACTCAATGCGTCTTTCAGTAAAACAGATTTTTTTTTCTCCATGTTCTTACTACCAAATCAAAGAATCTTTCATCTTATAGATTCCCAAGAATTCGAGTATTTGACGACTTCTATGCAAATACATTGGTTCAAGGTAAAAAAAAAAAAAAAAAAAAAAAAAAAAAAAAAAAAGCCATTGGAAAAATAGTGGGGATAAAAGGATAATCAATAAAAAGGCAGAAAACGAATTAGAAAGTAAACATGAGAAGAAGAAAAAAAAACACGGTTCCAGATTCATATTACAAAGTATAGCTAACTTTCGGATTTAATTACATCTTTGTGTGCAATGGGAAGCAAGTGCTAGATAAACGAGTAATGATGATAATGATAAGAATAACAACAGTAACGATAATGATAATATTGACGATATAAATTGTAATGATAATATCAAGAATGATACTGATACTAGCAATAATAATGGAGCAATGATGATGGAAATAACAATTATGATAATGATAATAATAATAATGATAATAAAAAAAACAATAACAATGATAATGATGATAATCATAACAATAATAATGATAGCGATAACAATAATGACATGATACTAAAATAACAATAGTAATAATGATCATAACAATAATAACAATAACAATAAAAACAGTTATAACGACAAAGAAACAGTAACAACAACACCAATACCAACAAAACCAATAACAACAAAAATACCAACAACAGCCCCCCCCCCACCAAAAAAAAAAAAAAAAAAAAAAAAAAAAAAAAAAAAAAAAAAAAAAAACGGAAAGCAGATACTTGTCGCCAAAGACCACGCACGTTTAGCCACCGTTGTCAAGATAAGCAGTACAAATGCTACGCTTTTTAATGGGATGCGCAGGAACATTTCCAACACGTTTGCACACTCAACCTATGTACTCTTATAAACTAACTGCTTTACTTATTTTTTTTTTTTTTTTATTGTAAAGGGTGTTAATTCTCTTTGTTTTTCTATTTCTACCTCTCTCTTTCTTTCTCTATCTCTCTTTCCCTCTCCTTCTGTATCTCTCTTTACTTTTTATCTCTCTCTTTCTCTCTCTCAACCTCTTTCTTTCTTTCTCTCTCTCACTCACACTCTCTCTCTTTCTTTCTATCTATCTTTCTTTCTTTCTATCTCTCTCTCTCTTTCTTTCTCTCTCTCTCTCTTGCTCTCGTTGTTCTCAGCCACAAATAGATTGACACCATAACAAATATATCAGTTATATTTCGTCAAAAATGTTTCTCCTTTTAAGGACCTTAATTAATCGAAACACCTGTGCGTTTGCGTGTGCGTGTGCGCGTGCGTATGCGTATGCGTGTGCGTGTGTATTTTGACTGTTTCTTTGAGACAATCCTTGAGTCTCAAAGTATAGCCATAAAGAAATTTAAAAAACACTAGTATCGACAGTATGTTGATGCTCTGCGCTTGGCATATTCATCCATATAGTTTATCTCTTAAAATACAATATTTCAATTCATCTTGTTTTATATAATATATATCTATCTAATCTTATCTAATATAGTAACTATCCCATTTTTATATCTAATATATATCATTTCAGTTATTTCGCATTGATTCCTTTCTCATTTTCATATTCGCGACAAGCATTTTCATAAAGTCATAGAACACCCTCCTTGTTAAATCTAACATTGATAAAATAAAAACATAAAGTTAATCTAAAATCAAACTTACATGGACTAAATAATAAACACGATGTATTTTATTCCCCCCCCCCGTTGCAACTTCACCAAGGGCGATACAAAAGCCATCTTTTGAGCAAGCATCGAATTTACGTCTCATGGCTTTTGGGTTTTGTGAAATTTGGGAAATGATTTGCGAGTCTCTCCTCTTTATCAAAGTGACATTGGGGCCCAAATTCCTATAACTTCACTGAAACTGTCCCATTTCTCTAAATTTTTATACCTTATAAAATCCCTTTCCCCCCCCTCTTTCTCTCAATCTTTTGGCTATTTCTTCTATTTTTTTTTCTCTCTCTCTTTCTCTCATTCTTTCGCGATTCCTTTCTATTGGCCTTTTCTCTGTCTCTTATCAGTTTGCTAATTTTTCTTTTTTTTTTACACTTTTTCTCTCTTTCTCTTATTCTCTCCCTTCTCTCCTTTTCTTTCTTTTCTCATTAACTTCTTTTGTTTTTTCTCTTTCTCTCATTTTTTCCTCTTCCTTAACCCTCTCATTTTTAACCTTATATCTTTCTCCCTATTTCTCTTTTTCTTTATTCTTCGCTGTTTCCCTCCATCATATTCTTTACCATTGTTTTATCATTAATATTATTAATACCTTTTTCATCATGCAATATTTTTTAAATTCATTATCATCTCATCATCACATTATTACAAAAATTATTTTCCATCTCTATTGTTACCATCATTATCATTATTATCATCTAATTTATCATCGTATAGAAGTTTTCTGTCTCATCCATCTCATTAACATCATCACTACTATTATATCTTTATTTTCGCCATATCGTCTCAAAAATTATATTAA
>NW_028234430.1:1045021-1056057 GCF_977035675.1 Penaeus japonicus | reverse complement strand
CATATTTATAATACAATATATATACATATATATAATTTTAAAATACATATATTATACATATTTTTCCAAAAATATATTTTTTATTTTATATATATATATATATATATATATATATATATATATTGTGATAATAACATTGATAATAAAGATGATATGATAATGGTAATGACAATGACGATAATGATAAGGGGGAAGTTATCTATCATGATCATAATGAAGATGACGATGTGATACTAATAATGAGAGCGGTAATAATGATGATAATGGTAATACAAGTAATAGCAATAATTAATAACAATAATAACGATAACAATGATAATAACGATCGTAGAATTATTATAGTGTTAATAATAAGAATGAAATATAGACATAGACAATATTAGAATAGCGATAATAATAGCTGCATTAATGATAAGAATAATAGCAGTAATATGAAAAATGATAACATAGATAATATTAAAAATCATAATAATAATTGTAACAATAAAGATAATGATAATTGATGGTAATGATTATGATAGTGATGATAACTACAATGATGATAACAAATGATAATAATAATGATATTAATGAAAGAAATTGATAACAATAATAGTGTTAATGTTGATGATGATGATGATATTAATGATAATGGTAATATTAGTGCTATTGATTATAGTAATGATTATAATGGCAATAATTGATATTTATAATAATAATGAAGTAAGAATAATGATAACAATGATAATATGATAAAAGTAATAATAATGATGATGATGATAATGATAACAACAATAACAATAATAAAAAATAATATTAACAATAAGAAGTAGCTGTTTCTGCAGTGACCTTTTTTGACCTGTCTCTAAACGGCAAGATACAGAAATCGCCTTTCTTTTTTTCTTTTTTTTCTCGGTTTTTACTTTTGTCTATGTCTTTTTGTTTCTATTTTTTATCGTTTCCTCCTTTTTGGTTTATATTTAGAAATTGTTCTTGACTTCCATTTTTTTTTTTTTTTTTTTACAAATTATTCTTTGTCGAGGGCTTTTCTAATCTTTTTCTTGATTTCATTTTCCTGGTCTTTTATAATATAAAGAAAATTTCTTTCTCTCCTTTTTTCTTTTCTCTCTTTATCTTTACATCTATCTATTTTATTATATATAAAAAAAACTTCTCCTGTCTCTCTTTTTCTATTCCCTATATTTCTAACTAATTCCCCATTCTCTCTCTCTCTCTCCCCTCTATTTTAACTATCTATCTAACTATTCCTTTCTCTCTCTCTCTCTCTCTCCCCTCTCCCCTCTCTCTTTTCTCTCTCTTCTCTCTTTCTCCCCACCCCCCAAATCCTCTATCTATTATTAACTATCCCCATCTCCTCTTCCTCTCTTTCTATATATATGTGTTTTATATATATATTTAAATATAAAATATATATATATATATATATAATTATAATATAAAATATATGTAAAAAATATATATTATATATATATATTATATATTATATTATATATATAATATTAATATATATGTATTAATATATAAAATATATATATAACATTTATAGATAGTTTTAGAAAACTCTCCCCTCTCTTCGGCCTCTCTCTTCCTTTCTCTCCCTCTCTCCTCTCTCTCCCCTCCTCTATCTATCTATTATCTCCATCTATCTATATACTAAAAAGAAACTCCTCCTCACTCTTCTCTTATTATTATTTTTTTTCCAGTCATACGTGTTTTTGACCCTGTTAACTCCTTCCATTTTCTTTCTGATTAGCAATGGAGACAGCTTGAGTCTTGCAAAGAATGTGGTGGGGGGGGGGGGATTTGTGTGTGTGTGTGAGGGCGTGTGTGTGTTCGTGTGTGTGTGTGTGTGTGCGTGTGAGAGAGTGAGTATGTGTGTGTGTGTGTGAGGGCGTGTGTGTGTTCGTGTCTGTGTGTATGTGAAAGAGAGTGTACATGAGTATGTGTGTACATGTGTGTCTGTCTGTGTGCGTGTGTGTATGAGAGTGAGTACGCTCATGTGTGCTCATGTGCTTGGATGGGTGCGTGTTCAGCCAAGCACAACCGCGCAACCAGCCTCCCGTTCGACAATACCATCCAGCTTTCATCTCATTCGTCACCATCCCCCCGTCCCATCCTTCCCTCACCATCCCCGTTACCATTCCCTTTGTCACCATCCCTCCCTCAACCTCCTCCCTCACCCTCCCGTACCATCCTTGTCACCCTCCTCCGTCACCCTCCTTCGCCCATCCGCTTCATCTCATCTCCCTCACCATTTTCCCCCGTCACCTCCCTTCGTCACCATCCTCCGTCACCATCCTTCCGTCGCCATCCTCCCGTCGCCATCATCCGCACCATCCTTTCGTCCACCATCCTTCGGCACCCATCCTTCGTCACCATCCACTTTCATCTCATCTCGTCACCATCCCATCACCATCCATTCGACACCATCCACTTTACAATCTCATCTCGTCATCACATCCTCCGTACAATCCTTCGTCACCATCCAGCTTTCATCTCATCTCGTCACCATCCTCCGTCACCATCCTTCGTCACCATCCAGCTTTCATCTCATCTCGTCACCATCCTCCGTCACCATCCTTCGTCACCATCCTCCGTCACCATTCTTCGTCACCATCCTCCGTCACCATCCAGCTTTCATCTCATCTCGTCACCATCCTCCGTCACCATCCTTCGTCACCATCCAGCTTTCATCTCATCTCGTCACCATCCTCCGTCACCATCCGCCGTCAACATCCTTCCGTCACCAATCCTCCGTCCCATCCCAGCTTTCACATCTCCTCTCGTCACCATCCTCCGTCACCATCCTTCGTCACCATCCAGCTTTCATCTCATCTCGTCACCATCCTCTGTCACCATCCAACTTTCATCTCATCTCGTCACCATCCTCCGTCACCATCCTTCGTCACCATCCTCCGTCACCATCCTCCGTCACCATCCAGCTTTCATCTCATCTCGTCACCATCCTCCGTCACCATCCTTCGTCACCATCCAGCTTTCATCTCATCTCGTCACCATCCTCTGTCACCATCCAACTTTCATCTCATCTCGTCACCATCCTCCGTCACCATCCTTCGTCACCATCCAGCTTTCATCTCATCTCGTCACCATCCTCTGTCACCATCCAACTTTCATCTCATCTCGTCACCATCCTCCGTCACCATCCTCTGTCACCATCCAGCTTTCATCTCATCTCGTCACCATCCTCCGTCACCATCCTTCGTCACCATCCAGCTTTCATCTCATCTCGTCACCATCCTCCGTCACCATCCTTCGTCACCATCCAGCTTTCATCTCATCTCGTCACCATCCTCCGTCACCATCCTTCGTCACCATCCTCCGTCACCATCCTCCGTCACCATCCAGCTTTCATCTCATCTCGTCACCATCCTCCGTCACCATCCTCCGTCACCATCCAGCTTTCATCTCATCTCGTCACCATCCTCCGTCACCATCCTCCGTCACCATCCAGCTTTCATCTCATCTCGTCACCATCCTTCGTCACCATCCTCCGTCACCATCCAGCTTTCATCTCATCTCGTCACCATCCTCTGTCACCATCCTCTGTCACCATCCAGCTTTCATCTCATCTCGTCACCATCCTCTGTCACCATCCAGCTTTCATCTCATCTCGTCACCATCCTCCGTCACCATCCTCCGTCACCATCCTCCGTCACCATCCTCTGTCACCATCCTCCGTCACCATCCTCCGTCACCATCCAGCTTTCATCTCATCTCGTCACCATCCTCCGTCACCATTCTTCGTCACCATCCTCCGTCACCATCCAGCTTTCATCTCATCTCGTCACCATCCTCCGTCACCATCCTCCGTCACCATCCAGCTTTCATCTCATCTCGTCACCATCCTTCGTCACCATCCTCCGTCACCATCCAGCTTTCATCTCATCTCGTCACCATCCTTCGTCACCATCCAGCTTTCATCTCATCTCGTCACTATCCTCTGTCACCATCCAGCTTTCATCTCATCTCGTCACCATCCTTCGTCACCATCCTCCGTCACCATCCTCCGTCACCATCCTCCGTCACCATCCTCCGTCACCATCCTCCGTCACCATCCTCCGTCACCATCCTCCGTCACCATCCTCCGTCACCATCCTCCGTCACCATCCCGCCTTCATCTCATCCCCCGTCACCACCCTCCGTCACCATCCTCCGTCACCATCCTCCGTCACCATCCTCCGTCACCATCCTCCGTCACCATCCTCCGTCACCATCCTCCGTCACCATCCTCCGTCACCATCCTCCGTCACCATCCTCCGTCACCATCCTCCGTCACCATCCTCCGTCACCATCCTCCGTCACCATCCTCCGTCACCATCCTCCGTCACCGTCCTCTGTCACCATCCTCCGTCACCATCCTCCGTCACCATCCTCCGTCACCATCCTCCGTCACCATCCTCCGTCACCATCCTCCGTCACCGTCCTCTGTCACCATCCTCCGTCACCATCCTCCGTCACCGTCCTCCATCACCATCCTCCGTCACCATCCTCCGTCACCATCCTCCGTCACCATCCAGCTTTCATCTCATCTCGTCACCATCCTCCGTCACCATTCTTCGTCACCATCCTCCGTCACCATCCAGCTTTCATCTCATCTCGTCACCATCCTTCGTCACCATCCTCCGTCACCATCCAGCTTTCATCTCATCTCGTCACCATCCTCCGTCACCATCCTCTGTCACCATCCAGCTTTCATCTCATCTCGTCACCATCCTCCGTCGCCATCCTCCGTCACCATCCTCTGTCACCATCCTCCGTCACCATCCTCCGTCACCGTCCTCTGTCACCATCCTCCGTCACCATCCTCCGTCACCGTCCTCCATCACCATCCTCCGTCACCATCCTCCGTCACCATCCAGCTTTCATCTCATCTCGTCACTATCCTCTGTCACCATCCAGCTTTCATCTCATCTCGTCACCATCCTCCGTCACCATCCTCCGTCACCATCCTCCGTCACCATCCTCCGTCACCATCCTCCGTCACCATCCTCCGTCACCATCCTCCGTCACCATCCAGCTTTCATCTCATCTCGTCACCATCCTCCGTCACCATCCTCCGTCACCATCCTCCGTCACCATCCTCCGTCACCATCCAGCTTTCATCTCATCTCGTCACCATCCTCCGTCACCATCCTCCGTCACCATCCTTCGTCACCATCCAGCTTTCATCTCATCTCGTCACCATCCTCCGTCACCATCCTCCGTCACCATCCTCCGTCACCATCCTCCGTCACCATCCTTCGTCACCATCCTCCGTCACCATCCTTCGTCACCATCCAGCTTTCATCTCATCTCGTCACCATCCTCCGTCACCATCCTTCGTCACCATCCAGCTTTCATCTCATCTCGTCACCATCCTCCGTCACCATCCTCCGTCACCATCCTCCGTCACCATCCTCCGTCACCATCCAGCTTTCATCTCATCTCGTCACCATCCTCCGTCACCATCCAGCTTTCATCTCATCTCGTCACCATCCTCCGTCACCATCCTCCGTCACCATCCTTCGTCACCATCCTCCGTCACCATCCAGCTTTCATCTCATCTCGTCACCATCCTCCGTCACCATCCTTCGTCACCATCCTGACCTCCGTTCCTTCGTGTTTCTCACCATCCTCCTTCTACCACCAGCTTTCATCTTCATCTCGTGACACCATCCTCCGTCACCATCCTTCGTTCATCTCATCTCGTACTCTCAGTCACCATCCTCCGTCACCATCCAGCTTTCATCTCATCTCGTCACCATCCTCTGTTACCATCCTCCGTCACCATTCTTCGTCACCATCCTCCGTCACCATCCAGCTTTCATCTCATCTCGTCACCATCCTTCGTCACCATCCTCCGTCACCGCCCTCCGTCACCGCCCTCCGTCACCATCCTTCGTCACCATCCTCCGTCACCATCCTTCGTCACCATCCAGCTTTCATCTCATCTCGTCACCATCCTCCGTCACCGCCCTCCGTCACCGCCCTCCGTCACCATCCTTCGTCACCATCCTCCGTCACCATCCTTCGTCACCATCCAGCTTTCATCTCATCTCGTCACCATCCTCCGTCACCATTCTTCGTCACCATCCTCCGTCACCATCCAGCTTTCATCTCATTCTCGTCACCATCCTCAGTCACCATCCAGCTTTCGTCACCATCCAGCTCTTTCATTCTATCTCGTCACCCTTCCTCTCGTCACATCCTCTGTCACCATCCAGCTTTCACTATCTCATCTCGTCACCATCCTCCGTTCCAACCCAATCTCCGTCACCATTCCTCCGTCACCATCAGCTTCTCATTCATCTCGTCACCATCCTCGTCACCTTCATCGTCACCATACCTCCGTCACCGTCAGCTTTCCTCTCATCTCGTCCACCATCTCGGTCACCATTCCTTCGTCACCACGCAGACTTTCATACTCATCTCGTCACCATCTTGTCCTCCCTTCCTCCTGTCACCATCAAGCTTTCATCTCATCTTTCGTACCATACCTCCGTCACCATCCTCCGTTCACAGCCTCCGTCAATTCTCCGCACCATCCAGCTTTCATCTATCTCGTCACCATCTTCGTCACCATCCAAGCTTTCCATCTCATCTCGTCACCATTGCCGTCACCATCCTCCGTCACCATCCAGGCTATTCATCTCCCATCTCGTCACATCCTCCGTCACCCATCCTCCGTCCCATTCTTCGTCCACCATCTCCGGTCCATCAGCTTTCCGCACTCATCTCGTCACCATCCTTCGTCACCATCCTCCGTCACCATCCTCCGTCACCATCCAGCTTTCATCTCATCTCGTCACCATCCTCCGTCACCATCCAGCTTTCATCTCATCTCGTCACTATCCTCTGTCACCATCCAGCTTTCATCTCATCTCGTCACCATCCTTCGTCACCATCCAGCTTTCATCTCATCTCGTCACTATCCTCTGTCACCATCCAGCTTTCATCTCATCTCGTCACCATCCTTTGTCACCATCCAGCTTTCATCTCATCTCATCACCATCCTCTCTCACCATCCAGCTTTCATCTCATCTCGTCACCATCCTTCGTCACCATCCAGTTTCATCTCTGTCTCGTCCACTAGCTCTGTCACATCAGTTTCATCTCAATCTCGTCACCATCCTCCGTCACCATCCAGCTTTCATCTCATCTCGTCACCATCCTCCGTCACCATCCAGCTTTCATCTCATCTCGTCACCATCCTCTGTCACCATCCAGCTTTCATCTCATCTCGTCACCATCCTTCGTCACCATCCAGCTTTCATCTCATCTCGTCACCATCCTCTGTCACCATCCAGCTTTCATCTCATCTCGTCACCATCCTCTGTCACCATCCAGCTTTCATCTCATCTCGTCACTATCCTCTGTCACCATCCAGCTTTCATCTCATCTCGTCACTATCCTCTGTCACCATCCAGCTTTCATCTCATCTCGTCACCATCCTTCGTCACCATCCAGCTTTCATCTATTCGGCACTCTCCTCTGTCACCATCAGTTCATCTCATCTCGTCACTATCCGCTTACTCCATCACGCTTTCATTCTCTCGTCACTATCATACTGTTCCACCACTCCAGCTTTCATCTCATCTCGTCACTATCCTCTGTCACCATCCAGCTTTCATCTCATCTCGTCACCATCCTCTGTCACCATCCTCCGTCACCATCCAGCTTTCATCTCATCTCGTCACCATCCTTCGTCACCATCCTCCGTCACCATCCTCTGTCACCATCCAGCTTTCATCTCATCTCGTCACCATCCTCCGTCACCATCCAGCTTTCATCTCATCTCGTCACCATCCTCCGTCACCATCCAGCTTTCATCTCATCTCGTCACCATCCTCTGTCACCATCCAGCTTTCATCTCATTCGTCACAGACCTCCGGTCCGCCCATCTGACCGTCACCCATCCACTGTCACCATCACTGCTTTCATTCTTCTCGTCACCATCCCGCAGTCACGCATTTCCGTCACCATCCTTGTCCACCATCCAGCTATATCTCCACTCTCGCAACTCTCTCCGTCACCATCCTTCGTCACCATCCTTCGTCACCATCCTCCGTCGCCATCCTCCGTCACCATCCTCTGTCACCATCCAGCTTTCATCTCATCTCGTCACCATCCTCCGTCGCCATCCTCCGTCACCATCCTCTGTCACCATCCAGCTTTCATCTCATCTCGTCACCATCCTTCGTCACCATCCAGCTTTCATCTCATCTCGTCACCATCCTCTGTCACCATCCTCCGTCACCATCCAGCTTTCATCTCATCTCGTCACCATCCTTCGTCACCATCCTCCGTCACCATCCTCTGTCACCATCCAGCTTTCATCTCATCTCGTCACCATCTCGTCACCATTCCAGGCTTTCATTCATCTCGGTCACCATCCTTCGTCACCAGACAGATTTTCATCGTCAATCTCGTCCCATCCTCTGTTCACCATCCCTCCGTCACGCATTCCAGTTTCAATTCTCATCTCGTCACCCGTCCTTCGTTCACCACCTCCGTCCTCCCATCCTCTGTCACATCCAAGCTTTCATCTCATCTCGTCACCATCCTCTGTCACCATCCTCCGTCACCATCCAGCTTTCATCTCATCTCGTCACCATCCTCTGTCACCATCCTCCGTCACCATCTCCGTCCCATCCTCCTTCACCATCTTCGTCACCCATCTCGGTCAACCATCCAGCTTTCATCTCAATCTCGTCACCATCTCCTTCGTGTCCACCATCCTCCGTCACCATCCAGCTTTCATCTCATCTCGTCACCATCCTCTGTCACCATCCAGCTTTCATCTCATCTCGTCACCATCCTCCGTCACCATCCTCTGTCACCATCCAGCTTTCATCTCATCTCGTCACCATCCTCTGTCACCATCCTCCGTCACCATCCAGCTTTCATCTCATCTCGTCACCATCCTTCGTCACCATCCTCCGTCACCATCCAGCTTTCATCTCATCTCGTCACCATCCTCCGTCACCATCCTTCGTCACCATCCTCCGTCACCATCCAGCTTTCATCTCATCTCGTCACCATCCTCCGTCATCATTTTCCGTCACCATCCAGCTTTCATCTCATCTCGTCACCATCCTCTGTCACCATCCTCTGTCACCATCCAGCTTTCATCTCATCTCGTCACCATCCTCCGTCACCATCCAGCTTTCATCTCATCTCGTCACCATCCTCTGTCACCATCCTCTGTCACCATCCAGCTTTCATCTCATCTCGTCACCATCCTCCGTCATCATTTTCCGTCACCATCCAGCTTTCATCTCATCTCGTCACCGTCCTCCGTCATCATCTTCCGTCACCATCCTCCGTCACCATCCTCCGTCACCATCCAGCTTTCATCTCATCTCGTCACCATCCTTCGTCACCATCCTCCGTCACCACCGACACTATTCTTGCACCATAACCTGACTATCACGACCTATTAGCCTCTCACTAGCACGACTGCAGGGACGACGACCACAGCTATCAGTTATCATCCTCATGACGACCACAGCTATTAGTCATCAGTCTCATGACCACAGCTATTAGTTATCCTCATGACGACCACAGCTATTAGTTATCAGTCTCATGACGACCACAGCTATTAGTCATGAGCCTCATGACGACCACGTGGCATGCTAGCGAATAGAGACATCAAAACGACCGCCATTACGACCTAGTTCTACACGTGCGACACGGACCACACTCACGAACCCAGCCCTCCACAACCACTCTATCCATCTCGCTTGGGTTGAATTGAATAGGGTAGCGTGAAGGTAACTACTATCACGACTTCCACGCCCAGACCACCACTACCGACGACCCTTACCACTTAGGTCGGAACCATGACTCAAACGCTATCATCCTCTCTCTCTCTATGTTTCTCTCTCTCTCTCTCTGTTTCTCTTTCTCTCTCTCTTTCTCTCTCTCTCTTTCTCTTTCTTTCTTTCTCTCTCTTCCTCTCTCTCTCTCTCTCTCTCTCTCTATCTATCTATCTATCTGTTTCTTACTCAATTCCTCTCTCTCTCTCTCTCTCTCTCTCTCTCTCTCTCTCTCTCTCTCTCTCTCTCTCTCTCTCTCTCTCTCTCTCTCTCTCTCTCTCTGTTCCTCTCTTTCTTCTCTCTCTCGCTCTCCCTCTCATTTTTCTTCCCCCCCCCCCCTCTCTCTCTCCCTCACACAGACTACACTCACAAATTCGTAGGATTACACCCCCCATACATATACACCACCCCCCTTTTAAACACACACACACACACACAACACATAGCGGAGCCTCGAGAGACGAGGAGAGAGAGAGAGAGAGGAGAGAGGAGGCCGCAGGAGACGAGAGGAGAGAGAGAGAATGGAGACCCCGAGAGCGAGAGAGGGAGACGAGAGATGAGCGACAGATGAGAGAGGCCGACCGTAGAGAGAGAAAGCCGCGACGACAACACACACACACCACAGAGAGAGAGGAGGAGAGCCAGAGACGAGGCAGCCCAAGAGACAGAGGAGAGAGAGAACGAGAGAGAGAGAAGGAGAGAGAGAGAGATCGAGAGGAGAGAGAGAGGACAGGAGAGAGAGGAGACCGGAGAGAGACGCGTGAGAGAGAGGAGAGCTCGAGAGAGATGGACAGAGAGACGCAGAGCAGAGAGAGACGAGGAGAGAGAGAGAGTGAGAGAGAGCGAGAGGAGTGAGAGAGAGAAGAGAGAGAGAAGAGAGAGAGACACACAACACAGTGCGGAGAGAGAGAGTGAGAAGACGAGAGAAGAGAGAGCGAGAGAGAAGAGGAGGACGAGCGAGACCAGAGAGAGAGAGGAGCTCGAGAGAGGAGGCGGAGAGAGAGGCGTCCCTGAGAGCCGAGAGAGAAGAGAGAGAGACAAGAGGAGCAGAACACGAGGAGGACGATGAGAGAGAGAGGGAGAGAGCGGCAGAGAGAGGGGAGAGAGATGGAGAGTGAGAGAGAGAGAGAGACCGAGAGACGCAGACGAAAGAGAGAGAGAGAGACGAGAGAGAGCAGAGAGACAGAGGAGAAGAGAGAGAGAGAGAGGAAAGGAGAG
>NW_028234430.1:1027642-1032642 GCF_977035675.1 Penaeus japonicus | reverse complement strand
ACTGATATTAATATTATGAATATTATAACCGTTTTTATCATTAATATTATCATTGTTATTAATATCATCATTACTATCCCTACTAATGATATCTATGTCATCATTATTATCATCATTACTATTACACTCATGTTATCATTATTAGTGACACTAAAGTTTATATTATTTCTATTTTGTATCAACATGGTTATTTTCATTATTGTCATTACACTGTTATTATAATTGTTGATATTGTTTATGTTATGATCTTCGTTATTGTCACCATTATTATCATTTTTACAAATACTCCTACTACTATTATTACTACTAACACTCCTAGTATCGCCATTACTATTAATACCCCTATTATACTTACCATTACTACTAACACCCCTGTTATTTTCATTAGTACTCTTGCTATCATCATAAAAATAGATCGCTCTAGTATATACTTGACATAAATATCCCTGTAAAAAAAAAAAAAAAAAAACTCGCATTGACTTCACGTTGCAAAAATGGAGGAACAGTTGTTGTTGGATTCATGAAACCGATTAAAGCAGATTATATAAAACAATTCGTGTTGCTGCAACTTCTACTACGATTTTAGCTGTGATGTCTATTTTCGTGTTCTCTATCTCGTAAACGAGATGTTTATTTTTATAGTTCATTATGTTTTTATTATATACATCGGGAGATAGATTAATGAGAATTGATTTAAGGAGTGAAATATTCGATTTTATCCTTTATTTTCAAAATTTGAATATGCTTATCCTATCTATTGTCGTTATCTGCTCCGATCCGCAATTATTTCAACTTGATGGGCGGTGCATACTCACTGTCGGGCGTACTCTAGGCTTGTAATATTTTTGCTTATTCACCTAGGTGTGGTATACTTTATATTTTTATGATGTTTTGACTGTAATTAAACACAAAAGTTATCATCGCAGTAGGGTCGATTTTTCATTTAACTGGCGATTGAATAAGGTTGATATTAAGCGTGTATTACTGAAGTAGTTTTGAAAATGGATATTACACGGTACACATTATTTGCTAAAATTAATGATTATCACTGTAATTGAACTAAACTCAGGTATTTTATTGTTTTACATGAGTTACATGAGTTTTTAGTTGATTCCAAAAAGTTTTTCTCTGAATAGACCACTTGCTGCTGACCGTGAAGATTTAAACAAATTCCGAACGCATTACTCTGATTGTGACGATATTCTTTAATTTAGCCTTTAAATAGAAGTATGTCGTAAGAAGGAATACAAAGACATACAACCCCAATGCATTTTTATGCTCTTCGTTTATGTATTTTCCATATCCAAACACTTGGTAAATTCAATTCTTACGAATTTACAGAGTAAAATCTAAATCCAAGGTCAAAGAATTCAAACAGTTTTATTTATCACGCCATTTATAAAAGCCTAAACTTATGGAGGTAGGTATTTATTTTGAACATTTTCATTTATGAACTAAAGTCTTGAAATGCATAATAATTGCTATCCATTATAATCTAACTTCATTGGAAACATAAAGTTTGCTGGTAAAACCATCTTTAAGACGACAGGAAAACAAAATGAAATAAAAATCAGGAAGTGTTTTTAGCATTTTCCACCATTTCGGCGGATGGGGTCCAGCGCCATGCGTGTTGGCGGGCGCCTATTGGATAGGTTGGCACGCGTGTGGGGTGCGGAGCTCTCTCTTGAAAAAGGATGTTGAAATATGGCAGCGAAATGACTGCGGAAATTGATGTGCCAGTTATTGCAGATAAGGACGCTGCAGATAATTACCTTATCTATCTATCTTCACAACCAACACATATATATTCGTTATACATATATTCATAATCAAAAAACACGTGAAGGCCTTTTCTATTAAATCCAACGGATTAACGTATCTTTAAACATATTATACCCCAACCCCCCCCTTACTTCTCTCTTTCGCTACGACCTTCACCCCTTTTTAAACTTTCTTTCATTTTTCCACTTGCCTTATTATTATGGAAAGTACCCCCTTCCCATTTTCTGCCGAACCATTTTTCTTTAATACTTTCCGACCGACCCTCCATAAATAACTTTATATACATATTTGTTCCCCCCCGCTCTCTCTTCCGCCTTTATAAAGCAAGACATTTGAAGGTTCTCCTTCACCATCAACGTGAAAACAAAAAAGGTAAAGGATAAGATAAATAAAACCAGAGACAAAAGAATTATCTTATGTGTTTGAGCCTCTTCTTTCGTCGCCTCGGATCATGAATCAACATGCTGCGGAAACTCCTGTCGCTATCTTTTCCTTTCTTTCTCTCTCCCTCCCTCTCTCTCTCTTTCCTTTCTCTCTCTCTCTCTCTCTCTCATGGTCTCTCTCTCTCACGGTCTCTCTCTCTCTCTCTCTCTCTCTCTCTCTCTCTCTCTCTCTCTCTCTCTCTCGGTCTCTCTCTTTCTCTCCCTCAGCACACTCTCTCTCTCTCTCTCGCCTCCCGCACATCTCCGTCCTTCTCTCCTCTCCTCTCTCTCTCTCATCTCTTCTCCTCTCTCATCCACTCTCTCTCTCTCTCTCTCTCTCTCTCTCTTCCCCTCCAGGGGGGAGAGGTAGCAAAAGGAATGGGGGAGGGAAGAAGCGTAAGAAAAAGTGGGGGGTAAAGGAGGAGAAGGAAGGAGAAGAGAATGGGAGGAGGAGGAGAGAAAGGGAGAGGCAAGAAAACGAAGATAAGGATTAGGATCGGGTGCAGGAGAAGTGAGGAGGAGAGTGAGAAGGACGTGGAAATGTGGGTGTGGGTGTGGGGGGAGGAGGACCTGAAAGAGAGGGTAAAACAGGGAGGTGGGCGGAGGTATAAAAAGGAGAAAGCGAGGACGAAGATTTGAAGCAAAAAGGAGGAGGAGAAAGAGGAAAGGGAGGAACAGGGGAGAAGGAGAAGTTGGAGGAAGCGGACGACGATAAGGAGGTGAAGAAGAGATGAAAGAGAAGGAGGATGAAAAAAGGAAAAGAACAGTGGGAAGACGGGAGAGAAAGAGAGCGAACAGAGAAAGAAAGAAAGAAGAGAAAAAGGAGGAAAAGTAGGAGGAGGTGGAGAAAATAAGAACTCGTCAGAAGAGAGGGAAAAGGAAGAAGAGGACAAAGAGAAGAAAGAGGAAAACAAAGCGAAGGAAACAAAACAAACAGTTATTTCATATCGCTTTATATTCGTCCTATTAATATACAGTAGGGCAGAAGGTCACCAACTTTCATTTTGACAATTAAAACAATTAAATACGGTATGTATATAACAAAAATCTGAATATTTTGTTCGCAACAAATTTAATGCATATTTCAGTTCCAATGATCACGGAGGCATTTTACATTTGCGACCTCGTCAACACGTGGAAAATCAATTATATTCAAATGAAAATGATAATCATGGCAAATAACAGTAAGAACAATGGGTGTTGATAAAAAGATTGGAGCAAATAAACAAAGGACTGAAGAGGGAAAGAGATAAAGAGTGAGAGAGAGAGAGAATATGGGGGAAAGGAAGTAAAGCCTGGCGGAGAGCGAGAGAGAGCGAGAGAGAGAGAGAGAGAGAGAGAGAGAGACAGAGAGAGAGAGAGAGAGTGAGTGAGTGAGTGAGAGATAGTAGAAAGAATGAGTGAGGGAGAGAGAGAATGAGTGAATGAGTTAGTGAGAGAGAGAGAGAGAGAGAGAGAGAGAGAGAGGGAGAGAGAGAGTGAGTGAGTGAGTGAGTGAGTGAGTGAGAGAGAGAGAGAGAGAGAGAGAGAGAGAGAGAGAGAGAGAGAATGAGAGAGAGAGGGGGGGGGAGAGAGAGAGAGAGAGAGAGAGAGAGAGAGAGAGAGAGAGAGAGAGAGAGAGAGAGAGAGAGAGAGAGAGAGAGAGAGAGAGAGAGAGAGAGAGAGAGAGAGAGAGAGAGAGAAAGAAGAAAGAACTAGAAAGAGAGAAAGATAGTAGAAAAGAATGAGAGAGAGAGAAAGCGAGTAAAGAGACTGAGAGAGAAAATTAAAGAGAGAGATAGAAAGAGAAAGAGAGATGAGATTAAGCAGATAGAGACCAATAAAAAGACAAACAAAGGCAGATTACCAACCAGCCAGTCACATACTCACAACCGAACAAACGAACATAAGAGATAAGACCAAATAGATAAATAATAGATAAAAGAAAGAGAGAAAGCAAGTAAAAAAGGAAAAGATAACAACAAGAAATTCTCCGCTGTTTCGATTCATGATAGAAGGCGAGGAAAGAAAAAAAAAAAAAAAAAAAAAAACAATTGCTCTTTTTATTTATTTCTAATTTTTAATTCATATATTATTTCTACTATTTATTTTTCTACAAATAATTAAATAGAAACAACATATCAATATATTAAAATAGTACTTACCCTACATATCCCATAATTGAACAACAGAGATCATTATTGAGAGAAGTATTTCTCTCTCCACCTTCTCTCTCATCTCTTCTTCGATCTCACACTTCCTTACAAACTCACTCAACACAACTCACCACCTCGTCCCATAAAGTTTAGGTTGGTGGTATCACATCCTCTCACCACCCAACTTCTCTTCTCTCTCTTTTTCTACTTATCCCTTTAGTTCTTTCTCACTCCGTTTCTATCTCTCTCCTCTCCTCTCTCTGTGTTTTCTCACTCATCCTCCCCTCCCCGTGATGGGACGAGGAGGAAAGAAACCTTCAATGTTGCATGTTGCATATGTTAGAAAAAAAGCAGGTGGGGAGGGGAGGGAAATGTGCAAAGGGGTTATTATAGAGGCGTTGGGAAGTATTAGAAGGAAAACAGGTAGGGGAAGGAGGGAAAGGGAAAAAAGGGGGGGGAGGGGGGGGGGAACCTTCATAACTAGGTTTGAGGAAAGGAAGAAAAAATAAAATTAAAATAAGGGTAGCCAAAGAGAAAGGCAGAGGAGTGGGGGGTGGGGGGGGGGTATGATAAGAAATAAAGAAAGAGATATGATCTTATTTAAGAGACTATTCACAAAGTGTATCTAATTATGAATATATGTTTACCAATATCGGTGTAT
>NW_028234430.1:1010142-1020142 GCF_977035675.1 Penaeus japonicus | reverse complement strand
CAGGAGATAGGGAAAGAGGAGCGAGCAGGGGCAGGGAGCTTAGGGGGCCGAGGCGCGAGCCGAGGCAGGCGCAAGGCCCTCGCGGCGAGGCAGAGGAAGGAGGAGGCTCTGTGCGCCGCGGAGCGAGGCGAGGAAGGCGATAGGGAAAAGAGGAGAGCGACAAGGGCAGGAGATTAGGGGACCGCGGAGAGCGAAGAACGGGAAGGGCATCGGGCCCAGCTGCGGCGACAAGGAAGGCGAGCGGGACGCGGAGCGCGCCAAGGGAAGGAGCTCGTCCCCGCGGGCATCGAGAACGGAAGGCGACTTGGTACAGCGGCGCACGGCAGGCCTGGCTTGGGAAACGAGGAGGGCGGCCACGGGAAGGAGAACGGGAAAAGAGGAGCCTGACAGGGAGACGATAGGGCATAGCGGAGCCCGGGACGGAAGGAGATCGGGAACACGCGGAGAGAGGAAAAGTAAGGCGATAGGGACAAGAGGCGATAGGAAGGCCGGAGCTTGGGAACCGAGGAACCCGGACCGGCCGGCGATAGGTCCCCGAGGAGAGAGACAAGGAAGGTAGATAGGGCCCAGAGGCGCGCGAACCGGCAGGCTCTAGGCCCAGTCAGAAGCTCGGGCACCGCGGGGCGGCCATTCCTGCGAACGGTGCACGCGCGAGCGGACCGAAGGCGAACGGGACCGAGGCGAGCGAACCGGCCTGCGCTCGGTCCCCTCTTTCTTCCCGTCCCTTCGCTCGTTCCCTTTCTTTTGTCGGTGGAATATAGTATATACTTCCTTCTTCTCTCTTTTCCCCCTTTCATTCCCATTCCTTCTCTCTTTCCCCTCTTCTCCCTTCCCTTCTACTCACTTTTTCCCCCTTCTCTCTCCTTCTTCCTTTCCCTTTCTACCCCTTTTCCTTCCCTTCTCCCTATCTCCCTTCCCTTCTTCTCACTTTCCTTTCTCTCTCTCTTCTTCTACTTTCCTTTCTCTTTTCTTTCTCTCATTACCCCTTCTTCTCCCTTCCTTCTCATATCCCCTCTTCTCCTTCCTTCCTTCTCAACTTTCCCCCCTTCTTCTTCCTATTCTTCTACTTTCCCCCCTTCTATCCTTCCTTCTAATTCTCTTCTCTTCCCCTTCCTTCTCGATTTCCCTCTTCTCCTTCCCTTCCTTCTCACTTTCCCTCTTTTCTTCCCTTCCTTCTCGATTTCCCACCTTTCCATCCTTCCTTCTCACTTTCCTCTTCTCATTTCTTTCCTTCTCACTATCCTCTACTCTTCTTTCTTCACACTTTCCCTCTTCTCACACTACCTTCTCACTTTCCCTTCCTCTTCCTTCCTTCTCACTTTCCCTTGTCTCTCTTCCTTCTTCTCAATTACCCTTTCTCTCTTCTTTCTTCTCTTTCTCCCCCCTCTTTCTCTCCACTTCCTTTCATTCTCTTCCCTTTTCTTCCTTCTCTCTTTTTCCTCTCCCCTTCTTTCTCTTCCTTCACACTTTCCCCTCTTCTCTTTCCCCTTTTTTCTCACTTTTTCCTTTCTCTCTCCTCTTCTTCTCCCTTCCTCTTCTCTCTCCTTTCTTTCATTTCTTTTTCTCCCCCCTTCCTTCTCACTTACTCTTCACCCCTTACTACCTTTCACTTTCTCTTTTTTCCTTCTTCTACTTACCTTTCTTTCTCCTTTTTTTCACTTTCCCTCTTCTCTCTCCCCTTCCTTCTCATTTTCTCTTCTCTTCTCTTCTAAACTTCCCCCTCTTCTCTCTCCTCTTTCCCCTTTCTCCTTTTCTTTTTTCTTACACTTTCCCCTCTTTCACTCCTTCTTCTCATTTTCCTCTTCTTCTCTCTTCCTACTCACTTTCCTCTTTCTTCCCCTTCTTCTCTCTTTCTTTTTCTCTCCCCTTCCTTTCACTTTCCCTTTATTCTCTCTTTTCAACTTTCATTTCATCCTCTTCTTTCACTTTCCTCTTCTCTTCCTTCCTTCTACTTTCCCCCTCTTCTCTCTCCCTACTTCACACTTTCCTCTTCCCCCTTCCTTTTTTTCATTTTCCCCCTCTTCTCCCTTCCTTCTTTACTTTCCTCTTCTCTCTCCTTCCTTCTCCACTTATCTCTTCCCATTCCTTCCTTCTCATTTTCCCCCTCTTCTCTCTTCCCTTCTTTTTTTTCCCCCTCTTCTCTCTCCCCTTCTTATTACTTTCCCCTCTTCTCACTTCCTTTCTCTTCTTCCCTTCCTTCTCTTTTCCCCCTCTTCTCTCCCCCCTTCTCCTCACTTTCCCTCTTCTCTCCCCCCTTCCTTTCACTTTCCCTCTTCTCCTTTCTTGCTTCTAATTTCATGTTCTTTCTCCCATCCTCATTTTTCCCTCTTCTTCTCTCCTTTTTTCTACTTTCCCCGTCCTCCTTCCTTTCCTTCTCATTTTCCTCTTCTCTCCCCCCTTCCTTTCATTTTTCTCTTTTTTCTCTTCCCCTTCTTTCTTTTTTCTCTTTTTTCTCCCTCCCATCTTATTTCCTCTTCTCTCCCCCCCTTCCTTCTATTTCCTCTTTATTTCTCCTTTTTTTCACTTTCTCTTTCCTCTCCCTTCTTCTCATTTTTCCTCTTCTCTCTCCTTCCTTCTCTCTTTCCTTTTTTTCCCCCCTTTCCCTTTTCTCACTTTCCCTCTTCTCTTTCCTTTTTCTCACTATCCCTCTTTCTCTCCTTCTTTTCAATTCCCCTCTTCTCTCCCCTCTTCCTTCTACTTTGGCTCTTTTCTATCTTCTTCTTCTCTCACTTTCCCTCTTCTCTTCCTTTCCTTCTCACTTTTCCCCCTCTTCTCCTCCCCCCTTCCTTCTCACTTTCCCTCTTTTCTCTTCCCCTCCTTCTCCCCTTTTCCCTCTCCTTCTCTCTCCCCTTCTTCTCACTTTCCCTTTTCTCTTCCTTCCTCTCACTGTTCCTCTTCTCTATCCTTCTTCTCACTTTCCCTTTCTCTATCCTTCCTTCTCATTTTCCCCCTCTTCTCTCCCCCCCTTCCTTCTCATTTTTCCTCTTCTCTTCCCTTCCATTCAACCTTTCCCCTCTTCTCCCTCTTTCCTTCTCACTTTCCTCCTTCTTCCTTCCTTCTCCACTTTCCCTCTTCTGCCTTCCCTTCCGTCTCACTTTCCCCTCTTCTCTCTCCCCTTCCTTCTCACTTTTCCCTCTTCTCTCTCCTCTTCCTTCTCACTTTTCCCTCTTCTCTCTCCTCTTCCTTCTCACTTTCTCTTCTTGTCTCTCCCCTTCCTTCTCATTTTCCCCTATTCTCTCACCCCTTCCTTCTCACTTTCCCCTTTTCTTTCTCCCATTCCTTCTCACTTTCCCATTTTCTTTCTCCCCTTCCTTCTCACTTTCCCCTCTTCTCTCTTCCCTTCCTTCTCTCTCCCCTTCCTTCTCTCTTTCCCCTCTTCTCCCTTCCCTTCCTTCTCACTTTCCCCTCTTCTCTCTTCCCTTCCTTCTCACTTTCCCCTCTTCTCCCTTCCCTTCCTTCTCTCTTTCCCCTCTTTTCCCTTCCCTTCCTTCTCACTTTCCCCTCTTCTCTCTTCCCTTCTTTCTTTTTCCTCCCCCTCTTCTCGCTTCCTTCCTTACACGTTCCCCTCTTCTCTTTTCCCTTTCCCTTTTCCCCTTTCCCCTCTTCTCCCTCCTTATTTCTCACTTTCCCTCTTCTCTCTTCCTTCCTTCTCTCTTTCCCCTTTTCTTTTGCCCTTCTCTCTCCCCAAACCAAACCCAAAAAACAACCAAACAAAAACACCACAACAACAACAAACCAAACCAAACCTCATTAACCAACAACAATCCCAAACCTAACACACGACCACAAACCCAAGCCCCACAACACAAACCCAACCAACTCCCATAACCCAAAACAACTACCCAACAACACAACCCAACCTACACACAAACCCACAAACCATCCAACAAACAAATCACAAAAAACCAACCATCACCTATCCCACAACACCTTCCCTACATAACCCATTCCACAACTCTATACCCAACCAACACCAAAACCCCAAAACTAATTCCCAACCAAACACATTCAAACTCAACCCCGACTAAACCAAAAACACACATCACACTACCTAATACCCAAACACAAAACCAACAAAAACCTAACCAAAAAAAACCCAAAATCAAACACATCAAAACCCTACCAACTCCAAACCACAAAATACCAACAACACAACCTACCAAACACAAAATCCCACAACACCAACCAAAAAACAATCCAAAAACAACCAAAAACTTACCCAAACACCAACCAACCCAAAACCCAAACCACAACACAACCAACAAACATACCCACAAACCAAACCCATCCACACAAAAAACCACAACCCAACCTACCTAACACATACCCACAACACACACCCATCTACCCAAAACCCAAAACAAAAACCTTAACCCATTCCAAACACAACAACCATCATCCAAACCAAACTAACCAACTAATCCAATTCCAAACACACACCCTAAAAACATAACCAAAACACACCACTACAAACCCAACCACAACACATACATCCACTCCCAAACACCAAACTCAACCCATCAAAACTATAACCAGATACACACCAACCAAAACCATCCTACCTACAAACACAACATCACTAACCCAAACCTTACCCTTCAATACCCAAACCACTACTTAACCTTCACACCCAATACTCACATCACCCATCCCATAAAACTTATCACACAACTCATCCGTTCATTCAATCCTTCATCTCACTTCCTTCCAACTCACTACCCTTCTCTACCCTTTCATCACACCATACCCATCTCTTTTCCATCTACATTTTCCACATCATCTCTACCCTTACCTTCTCCTTTCCCCACTTCTCACACCTTCATATCACTTTCCCTCTTCTTTCCTTCTTCTCACATTCCCTATTACCTACTACCAACTCACATACCCTTTTCACTCCTACCTTCTCACATTCCTCCTTCTCTCTACCTTCTTCTCACTCCCCTTCTACTCACTTTCCTTCTTTTCCCTAAACTTCCATTCCCTATGTCTCCCTTCCCTTCATTTCCAATTTCCTCTTCTCTGCTCCCTTCATTTCTCTTCCTTCCATCACATTTCCCCCCTTCTCTCTTCTTCCTTTTTACTTTCCCCTCACCTTCATACTTCCTACTCACTTTCCCCGCATCACCTACCCTTCCCTTCTCACTTTCCTCTTCACTATCTTCAAACACAACCACAAACAAACCCAACAACACAAACCAAAAAAAACCAAAAAACAAACACAACAACACACCCAACAAACCAAAATACACACAACCAGAACACAAACAACAACAAAACCACCAAAACAAACCAAACACACACCAACCAACACCATACAAACAACAACCAAACCAAACAAACCAAACACCAACCCCACAACAACAACCAACCAAACCCATTACCCAAACACCAACAACCTACACCAAACACAAAAACACTACAAACCCAAAAATACAACAACCACCACCCAAACCCACTAACAACCAACCAACACATATCCCCTACCAACAAAACAACCAACCCAAACCACAACACAACCAACAACACCCATACCCAAACAACAACCTCCACACCCATAACAAAACACAACCCAACAATCACAAACTTCCAACACCAAACCCCAAAATCACAACAACAAAACCAAACCCACAACACACACCCACAAAAACAACCCAACCAATCCCAAACCAAAAAAACCAACCAAACTAACCCACAACATAAACCCAACTAACACTAACACACTCACAAAACCACAAACACCCACAACACAAACCAACAACACCCAAACCCCAAACAACAACAAACCAACACCAAACCCCCAACCAAAACCCATCCAAACCCAAACTCATCAACAACCAACAACACCAAAACCATACACAAAACAAACCAAACCACCAACAACAAACAAAACAAAACACAAACAACCAAAAAAAAACCAACAAACACCAAAACCACAACAAAACCAACCTACACACATACTTCATCTCCTCTACCCATCCTATACCCCTTACCCACATACAAAACTATCCTTATCAAAACCAAATCTATCACTACCCTTCCATCACCTTTCCCCCCTTCTCTCTACCTTCCTACTCTAACCCCTTAACCTACTTCCAACTACCTATTACTATCTCTCCCCTTCCTTCTCACTTTCCCCTCTTCTCTCTTCCCTTCCTTCTCACTTTCCCCCATTCCTTCTTCACTTCCTTCTCACTTTCTCCTCTTCTCTCTCTTCCCTTTCCGTCTCACTTTCCCCTCTTCTCTCTTCCCTTTTCTTTTCCCCTCTTCTCTCTTCCCTTCCTTCTCACTTTCCCCCCTTCCTTCTTCACTTCCTTCTCACTTTCCCCTCTTCTCTCTTCCCTTCCTTCTCACTTTCTCCTCTTCTCTCTCCCCTTCCTTCTCACTTTCCCCCCTTCCTTCTTCACTTCCTTCTCACTTTCTCCTCTTTCCCCCCACCCCCTCTCGCCCCTTCTTTCCGCTCCCCGTACCTTCTCACGTTCCCCCTTCTCTCTTCCCCTTCCTTCTCATTCGCCTCTTCTCTCTTCCCTTCCTTCTCTCTTTCCCTCTTCTCTCTTCCCTTCTTTGCCCACTTTCCCTTCTCTCTCCTTCCCTTCCTTCACACTTTCCCCTCTTCTCTCTTCCATCCTTCTCTCACTTTTCCCCTCTTCCCCTTCCCTGCCTCTCACTTTTCCCTCTCTCACCTCCCAGTCCTTCTCACTTTTCCTCGTATCCCTTCCCTTCTTTCTCACTTTCCCCCTCTTCTCCCTTCCCGTCCTTCTCAATTTCTCCTCTTCTCGCTCCCGCCGCTCAACTTCCTCATCTCTATTCCCTTCCTTTCCACTTTCCCTTCCTCTCGTCTCCCTTCCTGCTCACTTTCCCTCTCTTCTCTCTTCCCTTCCTTCCACTTACCTCCTCTCTCTGCCCTTTCCTTTCCCTCTTTTTCCCTATCCTCTCTCTTCCCTTCCTCTCACTTACCCCTCTTCTCTCTTCCCTTCCTTCTCTCTTTCCCTCTTCTCCTCCCTTCCCTCTTCGCACGTTCAGCTCTTCTCCCTTCCCCTTCCGTCTGCACTTTCCCATCTGCCTCGCTCCCTTCCTCCTCTTCCCTGCCTTCTCACGGTCCCCTCTTCACCTCCTTCTTAACTTCGCCACTTTTCCCCTCTTCCTCTCCCCTTCCTTCTCTTCTTCTTCCTTCCTTCTCACTTTCTCCCTGCTCTCCCCCTTTGCTTTCACTTTCCCTCTCTCCTCTCCCCTCCTTTTCACTTTCCCCTCTTCCCTCTTCCCTTCCTTCCCACTTTCCCCTCTTCTCTCTTCCTTCCATTCTCACTTTCCCCTCTTCTCTCTCCCCTTACTTCTCACTTTCCCCTCTTCTCTCTCCCCTTCCTTCTCTCTTCCCTTCCTTCTCACTTTCCCTCTTCCCCCTTCCCTTCCTCTCACTTTTCCCCTCTTTCGCTCCCATTCCTTCTCTCTTCCCCGCTTCTCTCTCCCTTCCCTTCTCACTTCCCCTCTTCTCTCTCCCCTTCCTTCGCACATTCTCCTCTTCTCTCCCCCTTCATTTTCACTTTCCCTCTTCTCTCTTCCATTACTTCCTCCTTGCCCCTCTTCTCTCCCCTTCCTTCTCACTTTCCCCTCTTCTCTCACCTCTTCCTTCTCACTTTCCCCTATTCTCTCACCTCTTCCTTCTCACTTTCCCCTCTTCTCTCACCTCTTCCTTCTCACTTTCCCCTCTTCTCCCTTCCCTTTCCTTCCCCTCTTCCTTCTTCACTTCCTTCTCACTTTCCCCTCTTCTCCCTTCCCTTCCTTCTCACTTTCCCCTCTTCCTTCTTCACTTCCTTCTCACTTTCCCCTCTTCTCTCTTCCCTTCCTTCTCACTTTCCCCTCTTCTCTCTTCCCTTCCTTCTCACTTTCCCCTCTTCCTTCTTCACTTCCTTCTCACTTTCCCCATCTCTCTCTTCCCCTTTCCTTCTCACTTTCCACTCTTCTTCCTTCTTCCCTTCCTTACCATCCCTTTCTCGTCTCTCCCTTCCTCTCTCACCCCTTCCTCTCACTTTCCCCTCTTCCTTCTTCCTTCCTTCTTCACTTTCCCCCTTCTCTCTCCCCGTCCTTCTCCTTTCTCCTCTCTCTCTCACCATCCTTCCCACTTTCCCCTCTCCTTCTCCCTCCTTTTCACTTTCCCCTCTTCTCTCTCCCTCTTCCTATCTCACATTCCCCTCTTCCTCTCACCTCTTTCCTTCTCACTTTCCCCTCTTCTCTCACCTCGTTTCTTCTCACTTTCCCTCTTCTCTCCCCTCTTTCTTCCTCACTTCCCCCTTCTCTCTCCCCTTCCTTCTCACTTTCCCCTCTTCTCCCTTCCCTTCCTTCTCACTTTCCCCTCTTCTCTCTCCCCTTCCTTCTCACTTTCCCCTCTTCTCTCTCCCCTTCCTTCTCACTTTCCCCTCTTCTCCCTTCCCTTCCTTCTCACTTTCCCCTCTTCTCTCTCCCCTTCCTTCTCACTTTCCCCTCTTCTCTCTTCCCTTCCTTCTCACTTCCCCCTCTTCTCTCTCCCCTTCTTTCTCTCTTCCCTTCCTTCTCACTTTCCCCTCTTCTCTCTTCCCTTCCTTCTCACTTTCCCCTCTTCCTTCTTCACTTCCTTCTCACTTTCCCCTCTTCTCCCTTCCCTTCCTTCTCTCACATCCTCCTCTCGCTCAGCCCCTTCCTTTTCACTATTCCCCTCTTCTCCCTTTCCCGTCCTTCTCACTTTCCCCTCTTCTCTCTCTCTCTCCCCTTCCTTCTCACTTTCCCCTCTCTCTCTCACCCTTCCTTCTCACTTCCTTCTTCTCCCTTACCTTCCTTCTCACTTTCCCCTCTTCTCCTCCTTCCTTCCTACTCACTTTCCCTCTTCTCCCTTCCCATCACTTCTCACTTTCCCCCTTCTCCTTCCCTTCCTTCTCACTTCCCCTCTTCTCTTCTCCCCTTCCTTCTCACATTCCCCTCTTCTCTCTCCCCTTCCTTCTCCCCTTTCCCTCTTCCTCCCTTCCCTCCTTCCTCCTATCCCCCTTCCTTCTCTCTTTCCCCTCTTCTCTCTTCCCTTCCTTCTCACTTTCCCCTCTTCTCTCTTCCCTTCCTTCTCACTTTCCCCTCTTCTCTCTTCCCTTCCTTCTCTCTCCCCTTCCTTCTCTCTTTCCCCTCTTCTCTCTTCCCTTCCTTCTCACTTTCCCCTCTTCTCCCTTCCCTTCCTTCTCACTTTCCCCTCTTCTCTCTCCCCTTCCTTCTCACTTTCCCCTCCCTTCCTTCTCACTTTCCCCTCTTCTCTCTCCCCTTCCTTCTCACTTTCCCCTCTTCTCTCTCCCCTTCCTTCTCACTTTCCCCTCTTCTCTCTCCCCTTCCTTCTCACTTTCCCTCTTCTCTCTCCCCTTCCTTCTCACTTTTTCTTCTTCTCTCTCCCCTTCCTTCTCACTTTCCCCTCTTCTCTCTCCCCTTCCTTCTCACTTTCCCCTCGAACATCTCTTCCAATCCTTCTCACTTTCCATTCTTCTCTCTTCCCTTCCTTCTCACTTTCCCCTCTTCTCTCTTCCCTTCCTTCTCACTTTCCCCTCTTCTCTCTCCCCTTCCTTCTCACTTTCCCCTCTTCTCTCTCCCCTTCCTTTTCACTTTCCCCTCTTCTCTCTCCTCTTCCTTTTTACTTTCCCCTCTTCTCTCTCCCCTTCCTTCTCTCATTCCCCTCTTTTCCTTTCCCTTTCTTCTCACTTTCCCCTCTTCTCCCTTCCCTTCCTTCTCACTTTCCCCTCTTCTGTCTCCCCTTCCTTCTCACTTTCCCCTCTTCTCTCTTCCCTTCCTTCTCACTTTCCCCTCTTCTCTCTCCCCTTCCTTCTCACTTTCCCCTCTTCTCTCTCCCCTTCCTTCTCACTTTCCCCTCTTCTCTCTCCCCTTCCTTCTCACTTTCCCCTCTTCTCTCTCCCCTTCCTTCTCACTTTCCCCTCTTCTCTCTACCCTTTGTTCTCACTTTCTCCTTCCTTCTCCCTTCCCTTCTTTCTCACTTTCCCCT
>NW_028234430.1:995142-1005142 GCF_977035675.1 Penaeus japonicus | reverse complement strand
TGAGTGATATCATTATGATCATATTATATCAGCTATCAACTCAAGAGCAGTGGCAGTCATAAGGTATGGAGCTGCAATCATAAGTTTGACAGAGGTTGGCATTAGATTGCAAAACAAGGAGGTTATGAACAATGCACAGAGTACATCTTCCAGAACCAGATGTAGATAGTTTGTACTTGAAAGAGCTGGAGGGGGTAGAGTTTTAATTGGAGTGGAAGGTTTGGTGAGAAAGGAAAGTCAGTTTGGAAAATTATCTACGAATATCCAGAGAGAAGCCATTGAAGGTAGGGTACATAAGCGGTGCATTTGGTACCAACAGGTGCGGCAAAAAATGAAAAAAAAAAGAAAAAGAAAGAAAGAAAGAAAAAATAATATATATGTATATAAGATATATATAAGATATACAACAAAAACACGAAACAACTTATAAGGGAAAAGTTCTGCCTGGGCAGGTAAAAAAAAAAAAAAAAGAAACAACAGATGAAATAATAGTAATTCATGGGATTGGATAAAGAAAAGTTATAGGGGAAAAAAGAGACAGAAAGTACCCTTATTCCAGCACCAAATCAAGTACTGTGCAAAAACAACATCGGGAAAGGAGTATATGGAATTGTGCCTCTTTTGTGTTGATTATGTGGCAGTAGTGCAGGGAAAATGGTGCCACACGTGATCTAGGAGTGGTCTGAGATAGCACAGACAGAGGATAAAATGGGACGCGATAATGTGGCAAAAATTGTCTCCTGGAAGCTGTGGAAAAGGCATAGATATAGTCCATATACGCGTCAGATGAGTGCATACTATTTTTTTTTTTTTTTTTTTTTTGTATTTCGGCATGAACAGAGATAAACAGATTAAGATAATAGACCTGACATCACTGTTATAAATAATAATAATGACAATAATAATTGATAAATGAAAAAATATAATAAAGTGAGATAAAAAAAATAAGAAGAATTAAAATAGAAAACAGTGCCAGTTAATCGACTCTGCCTGTCCCTATGATAGTCGGATTGGATAGAAGGAAGAATAAATATGTATAAATAATAGCAACATGAAATATAATATTGCAAATATGTGGAAGATGAAAAACAAATGTAATAAATATTATACTGGTAGTGACTAGAGCACTAAGATAAGTCACAAAGGGTTTTGATAGATGAATAACAAATTAGAATTGGGTCTTGCGGTGTTGCAGAAACCTTGTTTACTTTCAGTAGCTAGGATAATAAGAAAACTTTTGGAAATAAGCCAGCGAGAAAAGAATCGACACTGCGATACCAACGATAATGATGACAGTAATAATAAGAGTAATGATAATCATAATACCAATCATTATAATTGGGAAATATCATGAATGGAAATAACATCAATGTGGAGGAAACCAGTGATAACAATATTGATAATAAGTATCATAAAAATATTCTTATCAGTAATAGCGATACTACTACTACTATTGCTGGTGCTACTCCTGCTACTTTCAAGAAACACCAATCAAGATAAGTCTAAAATATTTGTTAGAATTTGATATATTATCTCATTCGCAAATTTCAGAGAAAAGGAGAGAGAGGGAGGGAAGGAGGGAGGGAGAGAGAGAGAGAGAGAGAGAGAGAGAGAGAGAGAGAGAGAGAGAGAGAGAGAGAGAGAGAGAGAGAGAGAGAGAGAGAGAGAGAGAGAGAGAGAGAGAGAGAGAGAGAGAGAGAGAGAGAGAGAGAGAGAGAGAGAGAGGAGAGAGAGAAAGAGGAGAGAGAGAGAGAGAGAGGAGAGAGAGAGGAGGGGGAGAGAGAGAGAGAGAGAGAGAGAGAGAGAGAGAGAGAGAGAGAGAGAGAGAGAGAGAGAGAAAGAGAAAGAGAAAGAGAAAGAGAAAGAGAAAGAGAAAGAGAGAGAGAGAGAAAGAGAGATAAATAAAGAGAGAGGGAGAGATAATCAAAACTAAAGAGGTAGCAGGCTTGTACAATTTAGTTAGTATCCGATGGATTTTGGATTTCCTAAAATATAAAACCCATTGCAACATAAATGGACAAAAAAGTATAGAAACAATCTGATAATCTGTATGCAGCTGGGTGTATGCCCATCGAATGTCGAATTTACTTTTCTTTTTTCTTGCCATGTAAAATGCAAATGAACGCATATGATTTACAAAATAATAAGCAAGTTAGGGATAGGATAATTACCTATAGATTTTTTTAGATTAGATTAGATCTTTATTTACCACCCTGGCTAACTGCACAGGCATGGGCAAGCTTTGATACATTTATGTCGTCATGACATTGTTGCTAACATTGTATTACAAATTAAGGTAATAACATGATTATATTCTATAGTATATCAACGTGAATAGACATTAGATAAATGTTATAATAGGGTATCATATACCGAATTTCGGATATAGCATAATTACATCTTCTAGTACAGTTGATGTTATGAAATAATTACATAACTCTGCGTACCTCATGCTAGGTGGTCTGAAAGGTTGTATCATATGGCACTCTGAAATGTAATGTTCAAGTGTTCGTTTATACTCTTCGTTGCAAAGTCTGCATTTAGTTTTTTTTTTCTAGATTGCATTCTGAACTGACCTGCCAATACATTCTGTATCCTAGTCTAATTTTTGCAGTCACAATATCACATAGTCTTGTCCTTGTCTTGTATGAACCATAAATGAATCTCCCTGCTAGAACTGGTCAACATGTTTTACGCTACAGCTTTCAGGTTTTGAGAGTTTGTTAGCTCCATCAAGTCCTCCCTATTGGAGGTTCTTATTATGTGTGAGATCCTAGCAAGAGTATGCCAAAGTCTATATCCACAATTTGCTTATCACATCCTGCCCTCGCTAAGCGATCAGCATGATCATGTTTAGCGATTCCAACATGCGATGGTATCCACAAAAAATGTATAGCATGTCCCCGTTCCTTGGCGCGATGTACATTTATTCTTATATCATTTACGATATTTCCAGCACCTTTATCAAGGGTGTTCAGAGTCTGGAGAACACTCTGTGAGTCGCAGAAAATTACTCCTGAGCCTTGAGTTAACAGAAAGTCTGTGGCTATTAGTATTCCTGCCAACACAGTTTGCGTAGTGCTCGCCCAATCATGAACCCTCCTACAATCTTGGTGCTGCAAAATATTGTTTTTATATACAACATAAGCACATCCTGCTCTACTTCCAGACTGTAGGGATCCATCAGTGTAACATTCATAGTCAATATTCAGAGTTTCAAGATGCTCATTAATGGTTGCAAGGGTGTGTTGCTTAAGTACAGCTGGTGAAACTGTGTCTTTTTTAGGGACATCAGTATAAAATACGTTCAATGTCGACATTTTCATGGTGGAAGAGAACGTCCATATGGGAACCTATCAAGGACATATTTAATTGGTGTATGGATTTGTATGTCGTTTGCAACCATGAATTTGAGGGCGACTCGGCACTGCTATGCAAAGTGAATTCACTATCTTATATTTAAGTTGCCTCTGGAACTCTGTATTATAGAAGGGTTCTTTAATTGCTTTGACACCAAAAATAGTATTGAAGTATGATATTCTTTCGTAAATAGATGGCAAGTTTGAGTTCCTTTCTCATGTTCACAATCCTCGTTGTTTTAGGAGCACCGAGAATGATCCACATGGCTGCGTTCTGTACAATTTCTAGACAAGTTAACTCTGATTCCTTAAATGATACAAGGTGTAAGGCATGGTAATCTACGACTGACCGTATATATGATAAGTAAAAGAGTCTTGCAATGTTAACATTGACTCCATGTTCTCTGCCAACAAGAGTCTTGAGTGGCTTCAGCCGCTCCCACAGTCTTTTCTTTAAGTTCATAATGAGTTCGTGTCGTTAATAGTCACCGAGATACTTGTATTTGTGGCAAAGATCTAGCTCAAAGTCATCTATATGAAAATTTGCCTGTGGTAATGTAAGAGGATTGAGTTGCTTGGTTTTTTCAATGAGATTATCAAACCGCACTCAGTAGCTTTTGTGGACAGTACATTAAGAATTTTTTGCATTCTATCTCGATGAAGTTTTAATGCAGATGTCATCAGCATAACAAATAATGGAATCACTGCCCTCTAGTGGTATATTGCTTAATAGTCTGTGCATTAAAATATTAAATAGCATGGGGCTAAGTACGCCCCCCTGAGGTGTGCCAAGCTCAAACATTTTAGAGTATGTACTTTTGATTCCCCTGAAGAGAACATGAGCTGATCGGTTTGATAAATACATTTGAATCCACGTTAAAAGTTTACCTTGAATACCAAAGCTAGCCAGTTGCTCAAGGATGAGGTCTCTGTTTGCAATATCAAAGGCAGATTTAAGATCGAGAAATACAGTTTGCATGCTTGCTGAGAATTTGTACTCTGCAAAGCAGTGCTGAGTGCTACGTCCTGGGAGGAATCCATACAGCCAGGGAGATAACTTGGCATGTATGCGATTACATGAGTCTGTCAAAATAACTCTCTCAAGTACCTTGCATAAACATGAGGTCAATGAGACGGGTCGGTATTTATCAGAGTTCGGTTTGGGAATGGGAATGATTAGGCTTTTAGTCCAGGAGCTTGGGAGTATTCCTTGGGATAAGCTTAGTCTGTAAAGATGTAAGAGTGGGTTACCTGGTACCTGAGCAATGAGCCGCAGTACACTGTAAGCAAAGTCATCATCGCCTCTGGCGGTCGCCTTACCCTTGCGAAGTGCATTATTCATTCCCACTCAGTTATTTCGGCAAAGTCGGAGGGGTCGGTGGTAGAACAGGTTATGGCAATATTAATTTTCTATTTATTATCGTGTTGTTAAGTTTATCTTTTATTCTCTGCGGAAGTGAGTTAGCTGAGAGGTTCTGGCCCACTGATTAGTAACAAATTGGTGTTCTAATGGGCTGTGGAATGCGGAGTGGCGACAGCTTTAATACAACTAACAAAAACCAGAAACCTGACAACCTGCTGATTTTTCTCATACTTCAGCTGCAGAGTTTGGTGGTAAATAATCTGCAGGAATTGCTCCCAATGTTTACTGCGAATTTGAGCCTTTAATTCTTGAATTCTTTATTAGCTCTGAGGAATCGTAAAAGATTTTCTGATGTCATGTTATCCCTATAACAATTAGCAAGTTCCTGAACTTTTCTCGTTTATGCTCCCTACTTAAGATGGGGTCCAATTATCACTTTGGTGCGTGAGGGACTGGGGAAAATTTTTTCTTTGAGAGTTTTCTTGAGCAGACCCATGTATTGTAGTAGTCAGTGACAACATTTTATAGGTCCCTGAGAGTTAATTTTCGACAGTGGATAGATTACGAACATAGGTACTATACCAGTCCTAAACCACGTGCCTTGAAGTGCTTGCTGCCAGGTCGGTGGATTGTAATTTTAGGTGGGTGTTTAGTGAGTATGCTGTTTGTAACAGTATACTTGTTAGGATTGCAAAAAGTGGTCACATGGACCTAACCTCTCGAACAGTGAAGTACAAACATTAACCATGGTTACAAGATATTTTTTTTTCCAATTACATAATTCTAAACTGGGCCGACCACCACGGGGGCGGGCCGGGCCAATGAGTTGTTATATCTGTTTGTCAAATACAGTCATAATATTCTCGATTTCTATTGAGACGTGTTAAATTCCGTATTTAAATTCCTCCCATTGCTGTTACTTGGTGATCACCAAATTGATTGTGTGTCTAGAAGCATATGAAAAATCACGGTCCCATACATAATGTTTTGATTAATGGAAACAATTGGGTAGAGAACTAGTCAGGAAACTTGAGCATGGTTGAGCTCCCTGGCATACACATTATATAAATGAGAAGAAAACCCAGAGGCAGTCTTTAATTCTTCAAATGATGAAACTGCAACCTGTCCGTCGACGCGTGTTCCCGGACTGTTTATAAACTAGTTCATGTGGCAGTGTTTTAAAATAATGATCAACCAACCGTCCAGGGCTTGGGTATTTACATATAGCAGCAATACACCCCATTTGAGTTTAGGGGGCTTATATTATCATGTTAGTAGCAGCTGCAAAACGGTTCTTGTACGACGCGCAGGGCATTAACCCATGACCTAAATGATTGTTATTTAACCGAATATAAACCCAAACACTTAGGTCCTTACGGTCTCAATTAAGTTAGGGCTTAATATACGCTATAATTCCATGATATGGAATAATGATTGTGCGTATAAAAAAAATTATCGCATAAATCCGAAGAGTTTTTTATTTAGAATAGAATTCTATACTTACATTCTGTAAACTATCCTCTGATGGTAACGCATTTTTACTTTGAACAGAAAGGCGCACACCATACATTGCTGTATAACCCATACTTCTCCTCACATAGGACGCGAGGACCTTAAATAAAAAGTAAACTTAACCATTTAAAAACTATTTATTCCTTAGTTTTTTTTTTTTTTCTGCTTCGTAGCTCAATCCCTTCAATTGAAGGTAGTCCAAAAAAAATAAACAACAAATAAAATAAAAGCCAAGTTGAGGACCATTTCGCGGGACCCGGAACCGCGGAAGGCCTTATCAGGGCCCGTGTCACGTAGTTCCTGACCCTGTCCTCCCTCAGTAATCAGCACGGGCTCCCTCACACTGACCCAAAACTGAGAACCCCGCCCCCCCCCCGTAATTAATGGAGGAATTGGGTTATCATGACAAAACCGTGTGTCACCAAATTGCGGGATTCTTTATCATGATGAGCAGTACTCCTCTCTGTGTACTCTTCACTGGCCTCTCGACAGTGGCAGTCCATTTTTTTCTTTTTTTTCCATATTCAAATCTCGCTTTCAGTGTCTCCATTTTTACCAATCAAAAATTAAGTTTTCCCTTTCCATACCTTTCTTTGAGTGCTTGTGAAACTGATTCCCACTGGTTGTTTGCATGATATATTTCCTTCGCGTGGGTGTTGTGTCGGTAAACTCAGGACGTCACAGTCCACGCGCGGCCTAGCGGGGATTTCCCACCTAGCGGGGGGGGATTCCCGGTGCGGCCTGCGGGGTCAAAAAACCATGTGGTGAGGGATGAGTGCGCCCAGGGGAGGGAGGAGGGGGCTGGTACCGACAGGGGTGAGGGGAGGGGAGGGGGGGGGGCGGGGGTGGTACCAGCTGAAGGGGGAGTGGGGGGGGGTGTGGTTTGCAGGGGAGGGGATGGGGGATGAGGACCTCGCTGTGAGAGTGGTGGGCTCGGCTGGTGCCAGGGGGCGAGTGGAGGGGGGATGGTGCCAAGGCGAGGGGAGGGGGGTTGGCGTGGGGTGTGGCGCTTGGGCAATGGCCCCGTCCTCGCTGTCCTCGGATGGTTGCAATTGGGGAGTGGAGAATTTGAGGCCCGGAAATCGCTCTGTGAAGAACATATTCATCTCGTTGACCTTCTTCATCAGCTCTGCGACCGGGCATGCAGATGTCGGAAACATCAGCACCTACTCCCGGCAACCGGGGGAAAAAGTTGGCTCGGCTGCTGATGACGTCGATGGTGGGAACGGTAGCCACTCCCCGGGCACGCTGGTCGCTGATTGGGCTGGGAGGGGCGTTCGGCTGGGTTTCTCTAATAACTCCAGGGTGGAGGGGAGGCGGGAGAGGGTTGCAGGCCAGGGAGGGGCGGTGCACCCCTGTTGCCAAGCAGTCACCCCGTCTTATTACATTGAAGCATGATGGGATGAAAAGCAGGGGGCAGTGATGGCTCCCTCTGCCTCTAAATATTGGTGAGGACACTTATTAGCATTGTGGCTGTTTACCACCATACTGCACAGCGTTCCTTATCTTTGCAGTATTTAGCTACATGGCCATTCATTTCCCATGCAGTTGTAGCAAATGGCAGCGGATGCCGATCCACGGATAAGCACGTAGGCTGGTGGGCAAGTATTAATTTTCAAAAAAAATTGTATGTTACTGGGAGGGGTGGTTTTGCTCTCCTTTATACTATTTCGAATACGGTTTTTGAGTGGTGGCCATCTTTATACACTTATGATGGATTGTGATCTCTCGAGCGCATATTGCATTCTCAAGGTTTCGAGCTCCTTGTTATAATGTGAGACGAGGTATTGTCATATTTCTCTATCTTTTTTTGGTCTCATCAATGATTTGATGGCGAGTGAGAGAAGTGTCTCCTCGCACGAGGGGGGTCAAGGGGTGGTGGTTAAGGGTGTTTCCCCTTGGGACGGAGCGTTGTTGCACGTCCCAGCATTTCCATTTTCTCAGAATTCGTTGTGTTGGGAAGGCGAGACGAAATAATTTTTTTGTGGTTTGGCAAGAGTTCGGGCTTGAATGACATTTTCATGTTTCTTCTTCTTCCCTGGGTTTACGGCTTTACTAAAGTAAAGCCTGGGATCATCTTCATCAGTATCCACATGGGTTTATGGTTAGTAGAAAGTACTGACATCAGGGGCTGCAGCAATTGCCTGCAGTACTTGCTTATTCGTGGGATATGCATATATAGCCGTGGTGTGTGTGGTTGCTGGGTGCTTTGCAGTGTCGGCTTGGGAAGGGGAGGGAGGCTGGTGGCCACCAAGGCTTTTTCTCAATGTTTACATTGCGTGCTTGTCCATGGAGTGGGGGTTAACCGCGGCGCCTGGCTCGGTCGTTCGTGATGACCGGTGACAATTATGGCCTCCTGTAGGGAAACCCAAACAGGGCATTTCAGTCTAACGGTCTCTGTAGGTTACTGGCACTGCAGGATAGATTTATCAAATACTTGGCCGTAAGTAATAGTTTTCTACTCTTTTCAAGCTATAGGAATTATGAAAATGACAGGGACGTGTCGGTTCTTATTAAGAGGTAATAATTGTTGACTGAAGCACTTGGGATTTTATATGTTGTTTTCTTATATTATAGAAAACTATTATTTTAAAATGTTATTTGTGATATAAGAATTTTAGTTTATTTTGTTCTCATACTTCGAAGAAAAAAATAAAAGGATAAGAAGATTTGACGAAAATAACAAAGAGAGAAGATTAAAAAAATAACAAAATTGGAATAAATAAATAGATAAATGATTTTTTGATAAGATAGTAAAGAAACAATGATAAGTAAAGTTGTTATTTGTCGAATGAGGATGATAGTGAAGTCGTTGTAGGAACATCGCGATGATGTCAGTTGAAGAGAAGAAAGAGAATTGGAAGTGATTGGATTAAAGAGGAAATAAACAAATAATTTATTAATTCAATCACACAAAGGAGTAGGTAAATTTACTTCAAAAAATAAAAATCGATGGTAGGGTTTGGGTACTGAGAGGAATGTGTGGTTGTAGAAAAACTGTGAGAAGTCTGTATTAGGAAGGTATTGAACTTTGAAATTGAAGAGAAATGTCGTTAATGGAGAGAGGTAGAAGAGGAGAGAGGGAGGGAGAGAGAGAGAGAGAGGGTGGAGGGGGAGAGCGAGAGCGAGAGAGAGAGAGAGAGGAAGAGAAAGATGAGAGGAGAGAGAGAGTGTGAGAAATGAGAGATGAGGAGAGAGACGAGAGAGAGAGGAGGAGGATGGAGAGAGGCTGGGAAGAGGGCGAGAGAGAGAGAGCGGAGGAAGGACTGTTTCAAAACTCTAGCAAATGTATTACCCTGATGTAAAATCATAGATATGAGGCCTAAATTTTATAATCAACTATATTTCTTGATGCTACATAGTTCGTATCCTTAAATACAATATAAATAAACGATAGGCAAACCTAATGCAGCAGACGATAAAAATCAAGTTATAGTTCAGTTTATACGAATAACGATATTTCATGTGCAAAGTTTTATATTGACGCACTGGCAGAGTCATGAACTCCAACACTTATAAGTTCATAACAAATAACAAAAACTATGAGGGTGTCAGTGAAGGAAAGTAAAAATGAAAATACTAAAAAAGGGTTGAGAGTGTTAAATGCTTTTTGTGAGTCATTAAAGACCTTATATGAGGGACTTAATTAATAGTGCGAATAAGGAAGAATAGCATGATGCAATAGAAAAAAAATAAAAGTAAGATGATTTCAGAAAAAAGATAAGCATACTCTCTGAAAACAAAAAAAAAATATAAAAAGGACAAA
>NW_028234430.1:986596-995042 GCF_977035675.1 Penaeus japonicus | reverse complement strand
TCTTTCCTCTCTTCTCTCTTTCGCTCTCTCTCCTCTCTCTCTCACTCTCTCTCTCCCTCTCTCCTACTCTCTCTCTCTCTCTCTCTCTCTCTCTCTCTCTCTCTCTCTCTCTTCTTCTTCTTCTTCTTCTTCTTCTTCTTCTTCTTCTTCTTCTTCCTCTCACTCTATCTCTCCCCTCCCTCTCCCCCCCCCTCTTTCTCTCTTTCTCTCTCTTTCTCTGTCTCTCCTTCTCCTTCTTCCTCTATCCCCTTTTTCTCCAAATGCCAACACTAAATCCAGTTATTGAGTTTATGTTTTCTCCTGTTTATCCTCCTCCTCTTAATCCCCTCTATGTTTCTCCTCCTCTTAATCCCTCTATGTTTTCTCTTCCTCTGTTTATCCTCCTCCTCTTATTCCCTCTACGTTTTCTCCTCCTCTGTTTATCCTCCTCCTCTTATTCCCTCTACGTTTTCTCCTCCTCTCTTTATCCTCCTCTTAATCCCTCTATGTTTTCTCCTCCTCTTAATCCCTCTATGTTTTCTCCTCCTCTTAATCCCTCTATGTTTTATCCTCCTCTCTTTATCCTCCTCCTATTAATCCCTCTATATTTTCTCCTCCTCTTAATCCCTCTATGTTTTATCCTCCTCTCTTTATCCTCCTCCTCTTAATCCCTCTATGTTTTCTCCTCCTCTGTTTATCCTCCTCCTCTTAATCCCTCTGTTCTTTAAGTCTGCATGATCCTGACTTGGGTTTTGATTTCAAGTTTTGATCTCTAAATTGCCTTTTATGTTTGAAAAATTAACTTAGGATTTCGGCTGAGAACCGGTTTTTTGATCGATAATGCTAGATTTTTTTTTTTCTTTTTTTCTTCTCCTTATTTCTATTTTTATTATTCTTCCTTTTTTATTCTTCTTTCTTTTGTTTGTTTTTTTTTTTCGTTGGCTTGTGAATCAGCTGGATTTTTTTTTCTTTTCTTCTTCTTTTTTTCTCAAAATGTATTTTCATTTTCGTATTTTTATTTGTTGAACGATTTTTTCCTTTTTTTTTTTTTTTCTTCGTCTTCTTGTTATCATTATCATTTTTCTTCTTCTTCTCCTGTCTTCTTTTATGTCTTCCGCTTCTTCTTATTATTTTTCTTATCATCATTATTCTTCTTCTTCTTCATCTTTTTCTTCTTCTTTCTTTCTACTCCTTCATTTTCTTTTTAATTTTTCTTCTTTCTCTCTATGTCTTCCTTCTTTCTATTTCTCCGCCCTCTTCTTCGTCTTATCATTATTATCATTCCGATTATTATCATATTTCTCTTCAGATTCGCCTCCGAGGCATTTCAAAGATAACCAGTAAGTCTCAATCTTCTCTTCTCTCTTCTCTTCTCTTTTCTTTTCTTCTCTTTTCTTCTCTTCTCTTCTCTTCTTCTCTTCTCGTCTCTTCTCTTCTCTTCTCTTCTCTTCTCTTCTCTTTTCTTCTCTTCTCTTCTCTTCTCATCACTTCTCTACTCTACTCTCTTCTCTTCTTCTCTTATCTCTTCTCTTCTCTCTTCTCTTCTCTTCTCTTCTCTTCTCTTCTCTACTCTTCTCTTCTCTTCTTTACTCTCTTCTTTACTCTTCTCTTCTCTTCTTCTCTTCTCTCTTCTCTTCTCTCTTCTCTTCTCTCTTCTCTGTCGAATGAAACAGAAAGAAAGAAAAAAGAAAAAGAAAGTATTTTGGGAGTTGGTGGTGGTTTCATTGTTCTCTTTATCACAAACAACAAGTTCGTCGTAGGTTTGTGCGACACGCCCAGTAGTTTGAGAAAGTCTGGTTTTGTTCAGTCTCATTGGTTGGTCTGGGAAGTTTCTCGAACAAATATATACTAGTTATCTATGTATCTATCTATCCATATATGTATATTATATCATATTAATATATATATATATAATATATAATTTTAATATATATATATATGTATGTATAGATATACATAATATATATAATATTATGTATGTAATATATATACATACATATATATAATATTATATATATATATGTATATATATATATACACACACAACACAACACTACACACACACACCACACACACAATATATATATATTATATATAATTACATATATATATATATATGTGTGTGTGGTTGTGTGTGTGTGTTGTGTGTGTTTGTGTGTGTGTGTATATATATATATATATCTATAGATATATATATATATATATATATATATATATATATGTGTGGTTGTGTGTGGTGTGTGTGTGTGTGTGTGTGTGTGTTGTTGTGTGTGTGTGTGTGATATGCATATATTTATATATATATATATATATATATATATATATATATATATATATATATATATATATATATATATACGTATACACACACACGCGCGCACACACACACCACACACACACACACACTATATATATATATATATATATATATATATATATATATATAATATATATATATATATATATATATATAAATATATATACTTATATTATAATATATATATATATATATATATATATATATATATATATATAGGTAATTATATAAATATGTATATATATATATAAATAATATAATATATATATATATATAATAATCCATATATACATATATATACATATATTTATAATAATATACATAATAATATAATATATATCTATATATATATTATATATATATATATATGTACATATATATGTATATGTATGTGTGTGGAGTGTTGCGCACACACACAAACCACACACACACACACACACACACACACACACATATGTATAATATAAATATATATATATATATATATATATATATATATATATATATATACTACCTATATAATTTATATATATACACAATTATATATACAATATATATATATATATATATATAATGTATATAGATATATATATATATATATATAAAACACTCTTTCGTGAAACCGTGGAAAAATGAAGAATCTCTGATATATACCGGAAACAAAATGTGCCTGATAAAATACAAGCATAATAAAAACATCAGGGTGCAAAAGTGTAAATAAAAAAGAACCACATATTTTCATCTAAATAAATAAAATAACCCAATTTCTTCTCACTAGCTAAACTCACTACAGTATCAAGTACTAAAAAAAGAGAGAAAAAAGAGAGAGAGAGAGAGAGAGAGAGAGAGAGAGAGAAAGAGAAAGAAAGAGAGAAAGAGAGAGAGAGAGAGAGAGAGAGAGAGAGAGAGAGAGAGAGAGAGAGAGAGAGAAAGAAAAAGAAAGAGAGACAGACAGAGAAAGAGAGAGAGAGAGAGAGAGAGAGAGAAAGAAAAAAAGAAAGAGAGAGAAGCAGATGAAGAAGCCAATTATGAAATAAATAGATAATAAGAAAAATAAAAGGTCGCGACAATCTAACATGTCTTACGGGTATCTGAATAACATAATCAGGTTCTGATAAATGTACCTACAACTCTGTGAGAGATTAAATATAATGCTTATTTTCAGGGGGAGGAAGGAGAGAGGAGGGGGATGAAGGTAGAGGGAGATAAAGAAGCAAATAAGAATAAAAAGAGAGGGAGAGGAAGAAGAATGGAGAAAAAAAAAGAAATTGGGAGGAGAAGGAGGCGAGAGGGGGAGGACGAAGAACAATTAGAGAATATGAGGAGTAGGAGAGGAGAAGGAGAGAATCAGAGGAAGGAGAGAGGAAGAGGAAGAAGAAGGGGAAGAAGAAAAGAGGGGAGGAGGAGGGAAAGAGATGAAGAACAACAAGAAAAGAGGTGTGAATAAGGGAGGAAGAGTAAGAAGAAGGAGAAGAAGAGAAGGAAAAACAAAATAATAATTAATGTTTGATACGCCTCGATATTATAGAAGAGGGCGGAGGGGGGCGGAGGAGGGAAGGCAAGAGACCAGAAAAGAAGAGAGTAGAGGAGAGAGAGAGAGAGAAAGAAAGAAAGAAAAAAAAAAGACAGAGAGAGAGAGAGGGTGATTTTTTTTTTTTTTTTTTTTTTTTTTTTTTTTTTTTTTTTTTTTTTTTTTTTTTGTGCCCGTCACATGATGATAACAGCAGCTCTTGGCGTGCTTGCTTGAAGGCCCTAACTACTAGTCACTGACAAGAAAGCACGCAGGAAAATTATCAATGGCTTGATAGGTAATTATAAGGTATTTGATAATAGTACATCTTTTTTTTTGGGGGAGGGGGGGAGGGGGGAGGGGGGCTTTTCAGTGGTTCGTCCTTTGCACCTGTCGCATTTTTTCATAATTTCATTATTGCTATTATTGTTATTATGAAATTATTTTTTATTATCATTAGTGCTATTATTTTCATTTCTATAATAGTTATTATCATTTTTGCTATCATTATTATTATTATCATTACTATCATTATCATTATTACTATCATATCTTTTTTTGTTATTAGTATCATTATCATTATTCCAATATTATTACTGTCATTATTTTCAGCAGCATTATTGTCATTATTTTCTTGATAATTATCCTTTTCCAAGTCATTATCATTAATATTTCTATCATTTCTTTATCTTCTCTTCTTCTTCTTTCTCTTTTTCTTCTTCATCATCTTCCTCTTCTTCTTCTTCTTCATCTCTCTCTTCATCTTCTTCATCATCTTCCTCTTCTTCTTCTTCTTCATCTCTCTCTTTATATTCATCATCATTTTCCTCTTTTTCTTCATCTTCTTCTTCTTCTTCTTCTTCATCCACTTCTTCGTGCTGTTCTTCTTCATCTTCATCTTCTTCCTCTTTCTCTTTTTTTCCTTTTTCATCTTTCTCTTCTTCTTCTTCATCTTCTTCTCCATCTTCTTCATCTTCTTTTTCCTCTTCTTCTTCTTCTTTTTCTTCTTCTGTTTATCATATCCTTCTTTTTCTTCTTCTTCAGAGATCTTCATCTTTATCTTCTTCCTCTTCTTCTTCATCATCTTCATCTTCCCCTTCTTCTTTTCCTCTTCCTATCTGTCCTTCCTTTTCGTCTTCTTCATCCTCATCTTCATCTTCCTCTCCCACTTCTTCTTCATCTTCCTCTTCTTCATCATCCTCTCCTTCCTCCTCTTCCTCTCCTTCTTCTTCATCTTCATCTTTATCGTCCTCTCCCTCTCCTTCTTCATCTTCCTCTGTCTCTCCTTCTTCCTCTTCCTCTCCTTCCTCCTCTTCCTCTCATTCTTCTTCATCATCTTCTTCTGTTTATTCTATCCTTCCTTTTCTTCTTCTTCTGATATCTCGAAGGTATATTTATTCTAAAAGATCAGAACTTCCTTTCAAAGCAACTTCATTGTTTGTTTGGATATTTCTATGAAGTTGAAGTTGAGTGCAAATAAGAGTCTTTGATGACTTTATCGTGGTTATCTCTCTCTCTTTCTCTCTGTCTTTCTCTCTCTTTCTCTCTCTTTTTCTTTCTTTCTTTCTTTCTCTTTTTATTTCTTTCTTTCTCTTTCTCTTTGTTTTTCCTTTCTGATTAGTCCTCTCTCGTTTTCACTCTGTTTCTTTACTTCTGACTCTCCATACACGTCTTTCCTCTCATACCAGAACATCTCTTCTTCCTCCGTCTCTCTCTCTCTCGTCGCACTATGCCCGTCCACCCGTTTCCTTGAGCCGATCCCCCCTCTCGCTTTTTTTTGTGAGTTGTTAGACTTCTCTTCCAACCTCTCTTTCCTATCTCTGTACATCTCTTATTTCCTTTGGCATCTACTTTCACTCTGCACGTCATCCTTCTCTCTCGATCCATCTCTCTCTCTCATCTTCCATTCTCTCTCTCTCTCTCTCTTCATCTCTCTCTCTCTCTCTCTCTTTTCTCTCGCTCTCTCTTCTCTCTTTCTCTCCTTCTCTGTCTCTCTTGTGCTTCTCTTCGTACCTCTCTCTCTCTCGATCTCTCTCTCACATCTACTGTCCAAGAAGTCATCCTTTCGGACACACTTCACCTCGAACTCTCTCTCGATCATCTCTCGGTCTCGTCTCTCTCTCTCTCTCTCTCTCATCTTTCGCCTCTAGCTCTCTCGCTTCTCGCATCTCTCTTTCTTGCGATTCTTCTCTCTCTCTCTCGTATCTCTACTCCTCTTCTCTCTCTCTCTCTCTTCTCGCTCATCTCCTCACATCGCTGCATCTCTTCTCTCATTATTCTCTCTCTCTCTCTCTCATCTCTCACTCATCTTCTCTATTTATTAATATAAATATATCATCTAACATATATATATATATAATATAATATCATAAATTTATATTAGATATATATAGATAATATATATCATAGATAGTATATATATATCCCCATCCCCCTCTCTTCTTCTCTTTTTTTTTTCTCTCTTTCACTCTCTCTCTCGAGTCTCTCTCTCTCATCCTCGGCTAACTCTCTTCTCTCTATCTATATACTATCTATCTAGCGATCATATCTATCTCTCCTCGCCCTCTCTCACCTCTCATCTCCCATCTACTTTCTCTCTTTCTCTATGCGTGTGTAGCAGTAGCAGTAGTAGTAGAAGTGTAATAGACAAAGATGCATCAAAGTAGAAGAAGAAAAAGAAGATGACGGCGAGGAAAAGAAGAAGAGAAGGAGAAGGGAGGGAAAGAAGAAAAATAAGCGAAGAAGAGAAGGAAAAGGGAGGGAAAGAAGAAAAAAGCGAAGTAAAGAAGGAAAAGAAGAAAAATAAGCGAAGAAATTAAGGAAAAGGGAGGAAAGAAGAAAAATAAGCGAAGAAAAGAAGGGAAAGGGAGGAAAGAAGAAAAAATATGCGAAGTAAAGAAGGAAAAGGGAGGGAAAGAAGAAAAATAAGCGAAGAAAAGAAGGAAAAGGGAGGGAAAGAAGAAAAATAAGCGAAGAAAAGAAGGAAAAGGGAGGGAAAGAAGAAAAATAAGCGAAGAAAAGAAGGAAAAGGGAGGGAAAGAAGAAAAATAAGCGAAGAAAAGAAGGAAAAGGGAGGGAAAGAAGAAAAAATATCGAAGAAAAGAGGGGAAAGGGAGGAAAAGAAGAAAAAAGCGAAGTAAAGAAGGAAAAAGAAGAAAAATAACCGAAGGAAAGAAGGAAAAGAAGAAAAAGAAGAAAAAGAAGCGACGAAAAGAAGAAAAAAAATGGTTTATGATAATAATAACAACAACAACAATAATAATAATAACAACGATAATAATAATCATCATTATCATCATCATAATTCACAACGATAAAGAGGAAGAGGAGAAGGAGAAGGAAAAAAAGAATAAGACAAAAGGAGAAGAATCAGAAGAAAGAAAGAAAAGAATAAAAAAAAAAAAAATAAAAAAGAACATTAAGAAATTCCTTTTGGTCACCCCGTAAGGTCACAATACACACGGAAGGAAAAACAAACACAAAACAGAGACCTCAAGTCAGACACAAAGAGAAATTTCTTTTAATAGTGGTATTTAGAAAAAAGAAAAATCATAAAAAAGTGACTGTCATAAAAGCTATTGGAATTGAAATCAGGGGGGAAAAAAGGACTCACGTACGAACACACACACACGCGGACATGTATGTGTATTGATTTGTTCACATGGATGTATACGTATATATATATAGGTACACTTACATACGGAGATGCTATTGCAGAGACGCACATAGATATATACACAAATATATGCCTGTGCATGCAAGCATAAACAGGCAGATACAAACGTACACATACACGCATATTTACACACACGCACACACACACACATACGCACATACATGCAAACACACACTCACACACACAAACAAACAAACAAACACACACACAAACAAACAAATAGACACACACACACACACACAAACAAACACAAACACACACATACAAACACACACACATACAAACACACACACACACACAAACAACAAACACACACACACACACACACACATAAACAAACCCACACACACACACACACGCACACACAAACAAACAAACAAACCCACACACAAACAAACAAACAAACACACACACATACAAACAAACAAACAAACACACACACATACAAACAAACAAACAAACACACACACACACGTCCAAAATCCCACAAGGCTTTCAAATATCATATCCGCCCTTAACTACCTTTGACATTTCAAATCCCTGTGTGCAACCAGCATCAGTAACCTTCACCCTAAACTTGCAATAATCTATGTAACGTCTTTCAACATTATGGAAGTAGTTTAGAGAGAAAAATAAATAATTTCTTCGCAACCGGATCCACTCTTAGAAGGACACTGATGGTCAGATTCATGAAAGATGGGAGAGAGATAGAACAGCAGCCCGGTTTCCCTTTTCCCTTCTTAGGAAATGCTGACGTGTGTGTGTGTGTGTCTGTGTGTGTGTGTGTCTGTGTGTGTGTGTGTCTGTGTGTGTGTGTGTGTGGGTGGGTGTGGGGGGGGCGTGTGTGTGTGTGTGTGTGCGTGTGTGTGTGAGTGTGTGTTCATATATGCATGTACGTCGACGATGTAATTGAGTATAGCAATGTTAATGTGTTGTATTTTTTTATTTATTTTTTTTTTTTTTA
>NW_028234430.1:932165-934802 GCF_977035675.1 Penaeus japonicus | reverse complement strand
TTTTGTTGTTGTCGTGATTTTTTTTATGGTGTTTTTCGTTTTTGTGTGATTGTTGTTGTGATTTGTATATGGTGTTTTTCGTTTTTGTTTTTGTTGTCATGATTTTTTTGTGGTGTTGTTTTTGTTGGGATTGTTGTTTTTGGTGTTATTGTATTGAGTGTTTATGTTTTTTTGTTTTTTATTGTTATTATTATTATTATTATTATTATTATTATTATTGTTATTATTATTATTATTATCAGTATCATTATTTTTTTTAATTATTATCATTATCTTGTTATCATTATCATTATTATTGTTATTACTATTGCTATCATTATTATCAAGGATTTCATTTTCATTTTCATATTCATTTTTGTTGTGATTATGAATTTTAATATTATTATTATTATTTCTGTTATAAGTATTTTGTAACTATTGAGATTACTTCTTGTCTTCTTGGTATTAATCTAATGTCACTGCAGTTAATTTAGTTTCTCTGTTATTCAAATATTTCCGTAAGTGTTCATTTTGAACATGATATCCGTGTAATCATGATAACCCTTCCCGAATAAAAAAAAATCACGGATAAAAAAATAAATCACGGAAGAGATCCCACAAACAAAACAAACAAACAAACAAACAATTCCCGCAAGTAATCAGGCCAAAACAAAATGTTCAGTTGATTCCCATGATCGCCATCAGATAATTCTCGTTCGCGTTTCTCGGGAATTGCTTGTTTATTCATTCCCATTCCCGGAGCGATGGAATTTCGAGAAAAGGTCAAGGTGGATGAGAGAGATGATATATTTTTGTTGTTGTTGTTGTTGTTTTTGTTGTTCTAGGAGGGGGGGGAGGGGAAGGGAGGGGGTTTGGTGGTGGTGTTTTTTTTTTTTTTGAGAGGGAAGTAAGAGGTTTTTTTTCATTGTTTATTTTTTTATTTTTTTTTTTATATAATTTTCTTTGTTCGCTCTCTTATTCTTTTTGCGTATTTGTCGATGGTTCTCTCTCTCTCTTCCCTCCCTACCTCCCTCTCTCTCTCTCTCTCTCTCTCTCTCTCTCTCTCTCTCTCTCTCTCTCTCTCTCTCTCTCTCTCTCTCTCTAACTACCTCCCTCCCTCCCATCTCTCCCTCTTCCCCCTTTTCTCCCTTTCCCTCATTCCCTCTCTCTCTCTAACTCCCTCCTTTTCCCCCATCCCTCCCCCCTCCTTCCCCCTTAGCCCCCTCCTCCCCCCCCTTTTTTTATTTTTCCCCCCCCCCTCCCCCTCTTTCCCCCCCCCTCCCTCTCGTTTCTTTTTATGATAAGAAAAACCTTGGATGTTAGTAGAGTAAAAAAAAACCCCCAGGGACCCAGGCGACAAGCCCCCCTTGGGCTAAGAATTTGTGGGTTAAATAAGTTTTGGGGGGGTACCGTCCGCCAGCCATCCGAGGTACTGCTGGGTTGTACAGAAGGAGGGGGGGAGAGGGAGAGGGGAATGGGGAAGGGAGGGAGGGACAGAGAAGGGGAGGACGAGGAAGAGGGTGAGGGAGAGGGAGAGGGAGGAGGAAAAGGGGGCGGGGGGCGAGGAAAGGGTTGGGGGAGGGGGGGGGGAAAAAGGGAGGAAGAAAGAAGAAGGAAGGGGAGGCAGGGGAGAGGAGGGGGGGTTGGGAGAAGGAAAGGGAGGGGGAGGGGAGGGAAGGGTGATGGAAAGAGAGGGGGATTAGGGGGGAGGAGGAGAGAGAAAGGAAATAAAAGCGAAAGAAAGAGGAGGGGGGGGGGGGGCGGGGTTTATGGGGGAAGAAAAAGAGAGAAATGAAGAGGAAAAAAGGGGATGAGAACGGGAACACAAACCAGTACCGCATGCAACATAAATAAACCCCGTCCTTTTTATAAACCATAACCAATATCCCACCCCCAAAGAGTTAAAATCAAAATCTCCGTTTAATGGAAGTGTGTGTATGGGAAAGGGCCTGAGGAGTCGGGAATAAACCAGGTTGGGCTGGGTTGGGGTTTGAAAAGTGGGCGGCGTTTTTTACACGATCACCGGGGTTAATCTTTTTTAATGTTGGGTGTATACAATTTTTATATTAATATTATTTATTCTTATTTTTTTTATGTTTTTTTTGTTTTTATTTATTTTTATTTTTTTTTTTTTTGGGGGGGGGGGGGGGTAGCCGTTTTCAAACATGTTAATGTAGGAGTGTTATTATTATTATTATGAGAGCATGTATGAGGATTTGTTTCATGGAAATTAATTTTTTTTTAAAGATTTCAACAGTGCGTTTTGTTTGAGATTTATAGTCTTTATTAGCCGGTTTTAATCTTTGGGTTTTATGCTTTTTTGCGTATAGGAAAAAAGTGAGTTTGTGTGTGTGTTTTTGTTTTGCTTGTTTGTTTGTTTATTTGTGTGCTGTGTACTTTCTTATATATTTTTTTTCTCGTTCACTTTATGTATATTAATATTTTTCGCTTTTTTTATAAATTTCATTTTCCCTCGGAAGGTAATATAAAATTAGGGGGATCAAAAAAAAGAATCGAAGAAGAGAGATAGAAGATAGATTTGAGAGAGAGGGGAAAAGGGGAGAGGGGGAAGAGAGAAAAGGAGGAAAAGGGGGGGGATAGATAATAGATAGATAAATAAAAGGGGAGAGAGAGACGCGAGAGAGAGAGAAAACTTTC
>NW_028234430.1:928657-932065 GCF_977035675.1 Penaeus japonicus | reverse complement strand
CCCCTAGGTTGAGAAACACTGTCTAGAGAGATGCGCTGGACACAACTTTTGACACGGGAACTACTCGGAAACATTATTAGTAGTCTTTCCATCTAAAATAAATGAATTGTTCTCTCGGGATATTTTTTTGTGTTGAGAAGTCATTTATAATATCTCAAGTTTTTTTTTCTCTTATATGGCTTTAATTTTGATCTATGTTTATTTTTTAGTTTTAATTCCTTTAATAAAGATATTTCAATAGTTCTTAAATGCTTCTCTCTGAGAGACTGGCCGCTTGGCATGCTCCCATACTGTACTGAATTGGTCATTCCTGCACTGATTAAAAAAAATACATACTTTTCTTCAATAGCTGTTTGTTTTATCGGGATATACACGGATTAAAGGCGTCGGACCTCATTCATGAACATGTTAAAGTTATCCTTAATTGTCAAACTTTTTTCACTGCTGATTACCATGTCATGACGCTTTCTTAATGTATTTCGTGATAAGTGAAAAAACAAACAAACAAACAAACACATGATTATTTATGAAATCGATTGAGCACACAAGCTACTCTGTTCTACTGATTCAGTTCAGTGAAGGATCTTGGGTTAGAAATCATATGGTAATCCCCTAAAAAGTTCATAATACACATTTCACCTCAGTCGTCGTGTTTGCGGATAACCCTTTTTTCTAATCGTGAGAAGACCGAGGTGAGGGAAGATGATCAGCATCTGTGACCAAAAGGACGCTGCTAGACCTCTCTCTATGCCAACGGCTCCTGAGAATCGACTTCCGTATTGGCTTGAGTATGGATTTGCCTTATTCTCCACAACGTGGGCGTGAGGTCGACCTTGCTTCTCTGGGAAGTGGTCAGAGATCCTTTCTTCAGGCAGATACGGCTCCTTTCACTAGTATTCCTGAGCTTAACGTCCGCAGTCGATAAGCATCAAGTGATATTCGGAAAACAAATGATTTTGCAGCCACTTCAGTTGACAACAATTAACTTTCCTAATTTCAAATATCAGTGTGAAACTTATGATAGTTGACATTGATCACTTTCTAACGATTTTCTTAAAAGCCACATTACGTTAAAAACGACATTACGACGCGGTGCTCGAATCACCCTCGTCTGAATGAAAGAAGGGTGGAAGGAAACCACTCAAAAAAAAAAAAAAAAAAAAAAAAAAAAAAACGAGAGTGATTTACGGATGGGATGTTTAGGATAAATATTCAATTGCCTAATTGGCAGTTTACTGCCATGTCAGACTAGTCATTAGTGATTTATGGTGAAATAGCATATCTCCGATTCTCTCGGTCACATCCAAAGGCTTAATATAATATATGGTTGTCGTTAACTGTAGCCGTCCTTCGAAAGTAAAATATCTATATGAAAAAAATTAAATGAATGTTTATGTATGTATTAAATAGATATATATGTGTGAATTATGAAATTAATGCATACATTAAAGCTGATCTACCTCAATATTTATACTGAACGACCATACGGCGCACGCAACACGGGTTCTCGTCCTGTGTCCTGTTTCTCTCCTTCTCTTTTGTCTCAAAATATGATATATATAAATAAAATATATATATATAAGCTATTAATATATATATATATATACATAGATAAATATGTGTGTGTACACCACATAAAAATTTATATGTCAAATGTATATACATATATATATATATATATATATATATATATATATATATTGATAGTATACAATATATATATGAATATATTGTTATATAATATATATATTACAATATAGTTCTATATATATATATAATATATATAATATATATATATATATTATAAGAACAAATATACATATACATATAATTATTAATATATATATAATATATATAATATATATATATACACAATATATAGAATATAAAGAATATATATATATAGATATATATAATATATATATAGTATAATATATGTATAATGTTAGATATATACATATAATATATATACAAATATATGTATTCATATATATAATATACATATATATATAATAATATCTATATATACAGAGATATAATATATATCTATATATATATATATATATATATATATATATATATATGAAAGCATATATTTGTGTTTATATATATCTATACATGTGTGTGTGTGGTGTGTGTCTGTGTGTACATACACACACACACACACACGTACACACGTACACACACACACACACACGTACACACACCTGCGTTTCAAAAATGACTGAAAGTATATGGTTAAAACGTAAATCAGCATAATTGCTAACTGCCAACCCTCACAGAAATACGGATATGAATATTAAAAAAAGGACTAACCTTTCTCAATGATATGTACATATATGAATGGGACAAGTCGAAAAAAAAAACAAAAAAAAAAACAGGTTAAGGTTAAACGAGCGCAAATTTACTGCATAAAATTTAGATATAATTAAAAATATTGATAGGAATTCTGTGGCCGATTAACTCCAGTGCAGTTGAAAGACAAGAGGTATGTATAGTATGTATGTATGGTTGTGTATGGTTGGCCCAGTTATTCATCACCGCCTGTCCTTTCCATGGGTTGTTAGTGAGGGCGTGGGTGTGGGTAGAAGTTCCACATCGACGTTATTTTGTCAGTGATGAATCTGACCAAAAATGGCGTAATCTGATGACTACGCCATTTATGAGTTTTCGTCGTTGGAAGGATGATATATATATATATATATATATATAAAATATATTATATAATATATATATATATAAATATATATATAAATAATTTTTTTTTTTTTTTTTTTTTTTTTTTTTTTTTTTTTTTTTAACAATTACAGTACCTTTAAGAATGATGAAATGTTCTACCATGTTGGGAAAATATCTGAGAAACACAATATACAAAATAAGGAGTTTACTGAAATATGAGGCAACACTTTCAAAATCCTTCTTAATTCTATCTTCGTGTCTTTTGTATGTTTACATATATGTATCTTATTCTTTACTTTTTAAAAAATTTCCTACCATCTGCATTACCCGCAACTCCAAAACTGAACTTAGCTATGGTGTACAGCAAGGGTCGGCATCCCTGGCACGTGTGCCAACCGTGGCACATGAGGTGGTTGACTATGGGACGCCACGTGCACATTCGAAACGATAATAATTACAGTGATAATGATGATAATTATAAAAAAAGCAATAAAAATAATGATAATACTGATTTATATAAAACGGGAAAGGGGAATATAGTGTTATATTTAAGCAGGTCTGTTATTTTTTGCAATAGATAAAAAAAAGAAAAAAAAAATCATAGTTGGTAAAAACTAGAAATCTACACAACACTGATGCACGATGCACTCTAAGGTTGCCGACCTCTGGTGTGTAGATATGGGTCAGTTAAAAATTATGAATGAAGAGTTAACTGGAAACGAGGTGTAA
>NW_028234430.1:918657-921157 GCF_977035675.1 Penaeus japonicus | reverse complement strand
ACATCGACAAAATATTTTCCCATCGCGTACAGAATGAACATTTTTTTTTGTATTTTTTTTTAGTATATTTTCTATATCTGTATATCTTTTCCTTTTATTTTTTTTTTACGAACTATAGCTAAATTATTTTTTTAACATATCATACAGATATCTTTTGTCTAAATTTTTTATAAACTATAGCTAAATCGCACGGAACAATTAAAACAAAAAAACAAAAAACAAAAACATGTGTACCGACTAACAAAAATAAGATAAAATAAAAAAATACAGAAAAGTCTTTTTTATCTTATGTTATCTTTTTATCCTTTTTTCATTTTTTCCCCCGAATTCCTCCACAACAAAAACTACGACCAATTTTCCCGCGCAATTTTCGGCTCCCTCCCAATTGTATGGAAAATAAATCAGAATATTATCCTATACAATTCCTTCGGTCTGTCCTTTTAAGTAATAACCTTCGTTATTCCTCATTTCCCTCTTTACCCCTCCTTCCAAATTATCCAAAGAGAAGAGATTCCAAAGAAATTATCCTACAGAAATTATCGCTGTGAATTGTTTCAACAGAAGCTATTCTAATGAAAATATTCTAAAGGAATTATCCAATTTTTAAGACCTTCCTTCCTTAAGTTTTATTTTCCTCTTTTCTATTTCCCTTTTTTTTTCTCTTTCTATTTCCCCTTCTTATTTATTCCTTCTTCCTTCTTTCTTCTAATATATATTTTTTTATACTGAAATAGTGTTTAAAAAAGCTGCTTTCTTTTTTCCCCTTCCTTCTTAATCTGATTCTTTCTTCCGTCTCTTTGACTCTTTTATCAATTTCTTTAATTCTTAAAAAAAAAAAAAAATTCTTTCAACTTTAAAAAAATAATCCTTATTTTCACTTCCTATTACTTTCCTCCCCTTTTCAAATTATCTTCTTGCTTTTATAATATATATATATTTTTAGAATACTTTCTCTCCTCCTTTTTAAAATTTCTTCTTTCCCCTTTTTAATCTCCTCTTCTTTCTTCCTCTTCTTATCTCTCCCTCTTTTTAAAAAACAATTCTTTCTCCCTCCACTTCCTCCTTTTAAAAACCTCTCTCCTTCCCCTCCCTCTTCCTCTTAAATTCCCTCCACTTCCTCCTTTTAAAACCTTCTTCTTCTCCTACCTCCTCCTCCCTTCCTCCTCCTTAAATTCCCTCCCTTCCTCCTCCCTTATTCCCCAATCCCTCTCTTCCTTCTTCCTTCTTTTCCTAATCCTCCCTTCCTTTCAACCAAAGAAATTAATTCAAGAAGCTCTTCCTCCGACTCCTCCCACCACGGGCATGAACTTCGGGGCGTCAGCGTAACCGTAGTATAATAATATCGAGTCTTCCGGCGAAGAGGCAGGAGGGCGCGGAACACCTCCCCCATGTTCGTTCTCGTTGCGACCGTCGAAGATCCTCGGCAGATTTGCCCAAGAAGTCCTCGTCCTCTTCGGGCATGATTCGAAGTCTCCCGAGAAAGGCGTTTGATGCGAGGGTCTCCTCGGTCCTTCAGGGGGTGTTGTATGTGAGGCCCCCGTCGATGTATCTGAGGCGTGAGAGGGGATAGAGGGGTGAGAGTTAGAGGGAAGGGGAAGAGAGAGAGAGAGAAGGAAAAGAGAGAGAGAGAGAGAGAGAAGAGAAGAGAGAGAGAGAGAGAGGAGAGAGAGAGAAGAGAGAAGAGAGAGAGAGAGAGAGAGAGAGAGGAACGAAAGCAAGAGAGAGGAGAGAGAGAGAAAGAAAGAGAGAGATGAAAAAAAAAGAGAGAGAGAGGAAAGAAGAGAGAGGAAAGAGAGAGAGAGAAGGGAAGGAATTATGAAAGGGTGACAGAAAGGAGGAGAGACGAGAGAGAAAGAAGTGAAGAGTGATAGAAAGATAATAGAGACATTAAAAAAAATTCTTATTAAAGAGAAAAACAGTAATGACATTAAATCGTAACTAAAATCCAAACATTTTACAAATAAAAAGATTTTAACCAGACAATCTTGATCAAACCAAGTAAATGCCAAAACGTAAGAAACAACAACAATAAGAAAACATTCCATAAAAAATCATAAATCAAACAAGTCCTTTTCAAAAAAAAAGATCACAATCGCAATCTTTACAATATGCCGTCACCATATTTCTTCGGACAGATAATCTGCCATCACCGAACCAGAAAAACAGACAAACAAACACATAGTTAACCACTCATGTCTAAGGTGATGAACTGTTCCTTTTCAACTGATTCGTTCACTGTTTTGATTACAACGTGAATGCAAGTGTACCTAAAGATATCAATGATGATACTAAGGACCTTCTAATCCCAACGAAATTTCATCAAGGCAATCTAATCTCGTGGCATGATTACATTCTTTTCAAATCAACTGAAATATATTTTTGAGTTTGATATTTTGAGTTTCGAAATGCTGAATATACACGTGTTTCCGGAAAGGAACCGTAACGTGCCACGTAGTTAATGTTTTTTTAGATTCTATTAAGACTCGTAATTCACGATGTA
>NW_028234430.1:905774-918557 GCF_977035675.1 Penaeus japonicus | reverse complement strand
CTCTCCATCTTCCCCTCCTCTTCCCTCTCTCCCTCGCCTTCTCCCTCTCCCTCGCCTTCTCCCTCTCCTTCCCTTCACCTCCCCTGCTCCTTCCTACATGTTCGTGCCCCCCCCCCCCTTCTCCAATGCCATCATTCGTAACCGCGGGGCATTTTCGTGCTTCTTTGTGCATCGGGCGTAAGCCAAGCTCGCCCGCCTTCGTCTGTGTCCTGGGCTCCGATTTGAATCCTGTTGATTGATTGATTGGTCGATTCCTTCTGATTGGTCGATCGTGAGGAGGTTTCCTGGGGAGGGGGGAGGAGGGGTCATGGACGATCTTTAGATTATTTTTTTTGTTGGTGTTTGGTTTGTGGTTGTTTGGATTTTTTTTTTTTTTATGATTGAAATTGTGTTTTTTTTACGTTACGCACGGTTTGTTGTTGTCATTTTGTGGTGTTTTGTCTTTGATTTGGTTTATTACTTAGGAGAATAATAAGCACTAGTTATTGATGATTTGTTTCTATGGTCCTTTAGACGTATGTTCGAATTAATCATTTAAATGCACTGCAGGTTGCATTCCACTTCATTTATTTTTATTTTATTTTTATTTTATTTTTTTTTTTTTGCGAAATATTTAATTTGGAGTTCTTTCGCATTTCTTCCTTAGCGCCCTGTACGCTCCTTAATCTCTTTAAATCTTTGGTCTCCGCAGTTTTGTGAAGATTGACGACATGGCGTCCGCCGCTCGATCACGTAAGGTCTGCGCCGTTCAAACCCTACCTCTTTGGTAGGGACCTGCTCATTCTCAGTCCTCTTGCATGAACGCATTGATCGCCTCCGAGGCCCATGTCGGCGCCGAATGCGTTTATTCGCGACATTCCTGGTGCATAGGGCCGCCGCCACTGCTTTGCCCCTCCCCCCCCCCCTCCCACCTCCCCCTTTCCCCTCTCCGCGTCTCTGTCTTCTCCATCTATCTTTCCGTCGCCCTCCGCTCCATATCATCTTCTAACCTACCTCTCTTCTCTCCTTCTCCTGCTCCCCCTCCTTCCCTCTACTCTTTTTCCATTCTTCCGTTCCCTCCTTCCCTCTCTTCTTCCTCCTTCTCCCCCCCCCCCCCCCCCCCCCCCCCCTCCTCCTCTCCCCCCCCCCCCCCCCCCCCCTCCTCCACCTCTCCCCCCCCACCCCTCACTCCCTCTCCCGCCCTTCCCCCCCCTCCCACTGGGCACTCGTCCCCCCCTCCTCAGAATAGTTCGTGTTCTCCTCCTCCCCCCTCCCCTCCCCTCCCCTCCCCTCCCCTCCCCTCCCCCTCCTCGCAAGGCGCGGTGACGGAAACGGCGTGACGTCATTTCGCACTCTCATAAAGACGTCGTTTCGTCAGCGCCCGTGATGGCGCTCGGGTTTTCAGAGATATACACTTTACTTTTTTTTCTCCTTTCCTCTCGTCCTGCCTCTCACTCTCTCTCTCCTCATCTCTCTTCAACTCTCTCCTCTCTCTCTCTCTCTCTCTCTCTCTCTCTCTCTCTCTCTCTCTCTCTCTCTCTCTCTTCTCTCTCCCTCTCTCCCTTACTCCTTCTCTTTCTTTTGTTGAAATAACTCGTTTATATATTTATTTATTTATGGATGCATCTCCAGTCCTCCGGTCGTAGGATCTTGGGTGGGATGGGGTTATGCAAATGATCTCCTCGCTCAGGATGGAAGGATGGAAGCGGAGGAAATGTGGTGACGATATATCTGTATCCCTTTCCTTTCTTCGTGGTTAGTTCACACCTTCTTCTTTCTTCTCTTTGATGCTTTATTGTGTCTGATTGTGTGTATCCTTGATATGTGTAGATTTAGGATCGTTTATGTGTGTCATTGATATATATCGAATATTTTTTATTTATTTTTTTATTTATGTATTAACTTTTTTATCTTTTTTTTTAAGATTACATAAACGACTGGTACACTTTTTTCTTCTTCTTCTTAGAGGGATGTCTTACGATATTTACGTCAGATTGTTACGTCGATTCTAGTAAGATTCTCGGGATAGACTCTCTCGTGCATTCTATCAATGTGATTACCGGCTTAGCCTTACACACCTGATATTATTTATAAACCACGCCTTCCATTCAATCCAATGTTGTTTAGAATAGGTAGCCAGGGGAAATTACACCTCATTTCTAACGGTAGGCCTGTGTTTGATTTCTTTCACAGAATAGCACCCATTCTAAAAAAGGTAGGCCTAATTTCAGTAGCCCATTCGAATAACACACATTCTAACATAAGCCTACCTATTTCAGTCGTGGTAGATTTCGTTTAGTCATGATACACTTTTAATCGTGCTTGACCCTGTCTCCAATGTGATAACCTGCTTGTAAGGGCGACTCCAACGGGCTGTGCTTTTCACTTAACTGTGTCTCTGACCTTCTACCTTTCGCGGTGCGAGGTTCATGCACCTTCATGACTTCATTGCTCATGACGCGGGACTTCCATTACACTCCTTCTGCCGTGAGGAAGCGGGATTGTATTGTGAAATATATACTTCATGAATTGTAAGGAAGGGAGGGGGAGAGGGAGAGAGAGGGGAGGGAGGGGGAGGAGAGGGAGAGGGAGAGGGAGGAGGAGAGGAGAGAGAGGGAAGTGAAGGGAGAGAGAGAGATAAAAGTGAGAGGGCGGAGAGTTGCACATGCACGTGCAGTAAATCCCGTAGAATTAATAACTCCATCCAGCATTTCTCGTCCACCCATTTTCCCCCAGCGCGCCATTACAAGGTTAGACGCAACAGGGCCCGGTCGACTCTCTCTCTCTCTCTCTAATCCCTCTCTCTCACTCTCTGTCATTCTCCTCGTTCTCTCTCTCTCTCTCTCCCTCTCCCTCTCCCTCTCCCTCTCCCTCTCCCTCTCCCCCCTCCCCCTCCCTCCCTCCCTCCCTCCCTCCCTCCCTCCCTCTCTCCCTTCCTCTCCCTTCCTCTCCCTCCCTCCCCCCTCCCTCCGTCTCCCCCTCCCTCTCCCCCTCTCTCTATTTTTCTCCCTTCCCCCCCCCCCCCTTCTCTCTTCACCACCTCTCTCCTCCCTTATCTCCTCCTCTCCCTCCCGATCTCTTCCTTCCTCCTCTCTCTCCCCTCTTCGCTCCCACGTGTGCTAGATTCGTAAAATAACACCGAAACGCGAGACTAACTCATCAGAACATCGCGGAACAACTTCTCGTACATGCAATGCATTGTACCTGTATTGATTTAGCTTGCAATTGTACGGAGGTTCTGTCATATTTTTTTTTTCTTCTCTGCTTGCAATGCTGTTTGCTCTTTAATGTTGCTGATTTTTTTTTTCATTTATTGATTCTGGAATGGATATGGATTTTGTTTTGTTTCTTGGATTGTCTTTGGGATTATTATTATTATTTTTTTTTTTTAATAAAGCTTTATTTTATTTTTATTTTTTTTTACTTATCTCGTGTATATCTTTATCTGAATTTGCATATGCTTTAATTATTTATATTTTTGTCTCGGTGGATTGGGTAACCTGCGGTTTGCACGGAAGGCAGCTGGGTCACGGAGATGGTCACGCGAGCCACTTTATCGGCCGTATGTTGGGGGAAAACGCTACTGTGCGGCCGTCTGGCTGTCGTTCTTCTTTTTATTTTCTTCTGTTTCCCTTTCGTTTGAGTGCTTTTTTTTCGTCTTTATCTTTTTCCCCCTTTCCTAGCTTCTTGTTTTTTGTGTTTGTTGGTTTGCCTGTTCCTCCCCTTCTCTTTTTCCATCTTCCTTCTATCCTTCCTCCATTCATGTTCTTCGCCCTATCCTTTACGTTATCGTGCCCTTCCCCCTCGCCATCGACCTACTCCTCTTACTTTTCTCCTCCTTCTCCTCCTCCTCCTCCTCCTCCTCCTCCTCCTCCTCCTCCTCCTCCTCCTCCTCCTCCTCCTCCACCCCCCCTCTCTTTCCTCCTCCTCCTTCTCCTCCTCCTTCTCCCTCTCCTCCTCTTCCTCCCTCTCCTCCTCCTCCTCCTCCTCCCACCTCCTCCCCCTCCTCCTCCTCCTCCCCTCCTCCTCCTCCCCCCCTCCCTCCCCCCCTCCCTCCTCCTCCCCCCCTCCTCCTCTCCTCCCCCCTCCTCCTCCCCCTCCTCCCCCTCCCTCCTCCTCCTCCTCCTCCTCCTCCTCCTCCTCCTCCTCCCTCCTCCTCCTCCTCCTCCTCCCTCTCCTCCTCCTCCTCCTCCTTCCCTCCCTCTCCTCCTCCTCCTCCCTGTCCTCCTCCTCCCCCCTCTCCTCCTCCTCCTCCCTTTCCTCCTCCTCCCTCTCCTCCCCCTCCTCCTTCCTCTCCTCTTCCTGCTTCTACTCTTCTTCCTCCTCCTCCTCCCTCCTCCTCCTCCTCCTCCCTCTCCTCCTCCTCCTCCTCCCTCTCCTCCTCCTACCTCTCCTCCTCTCTTCCTCCTCCTCTCCTCCTCTCTTCCTCTTCCTCCTCCTCCCTCTCCTCCTCCTCCTCCCTCTCTCCCCTCCTCCTGCCCACTCCCTCTCCTCTCTCCTCCTCCCCTCCTCCTCCTTACCCTCTCCTCCTCCTCCTCCTACCCTCTCCCCTCCTCCTGCTCCTCCTCTCTCCTCTTCCTCCTACTCACTCTCCTCCTCCTCCACTCCCTCTCTCTCTCCTCTCTTCTCCTCTCCTCCTCCTCCTCTCCTCCGCCTCCTCCCCTCCTCCTCCTCCTCCATCCTCTTCTCCCCTCCTCTCCTCCTCCTCCTCACCACCACACCCCCAATTACCACCACCATTTCAACAAGTCACACGACGATTTTTTTAAAATAAAGGGAGAGATATTGAAATGTCATGCACTCGCCACGGACGAGTCCGATGACGAAGCACAACGCGTCATGAATGCGAATATGGAGAGAATGACGCGTCGTTAAACAAACGACTCCCTTTCGTATTCTGAGATTGGAACGGTTAGGGGAAGTAGGAACGGTTCCGCCCATCGAGCGCCACGCCAGGTACGACCAGCCGGGCGGCGGGCGGTAGAGGCGGTCGTGTTTGTTGTGTTTGTCGTGGTCTTCCCTCCTCCAGGTGGGCGGTGTGAGAAGACGTCCTCTTAAGCGGCGGCGGTGAGGGGCGGGGGCGGGGGTGGTGGAGGAGGGGTGCGGGGGGGGGGAAGGGAGGGTGACTAGTGCGTTTCCCATGCTGGCGTCTGTGCGTCTGTGCGTTCGTGTGTCTGTATGTCCGTGCGTTGTTCTTCATTTTTTTTCATGGGTACGGACACACACCACACGGATATACGTGTGTACTTAGGCAGGTAGATGTGTGTAGATGATACACATGTGTACTTAGGCAGGTATATGTGTAGATGCACATATATGCCCGAGCGAGCTAAGATCCGCACAATACAAACAAACAAATAGAAGAATAGACACACAAATGCAAAAATAAATAAATGAATAAATAAATGTATGTGTTTCGTGAAAAGGGAATAAATAAATGATACTGAAAACAGACTTTCTAACCATGAACCTTTTTTTTACACATTTAGAAAAAAGGAAAGAAAGAATTAAGAAAAAAGTAAGACAAACATTGTGATATTTTCACACAAGAAAGCCGAAATGAGGTTCTTGGTGGGGGTAGGGGGGTGGAGGTGGGGGTTGGGGTAGGGGTGTCTTTCCGTGGCTGTCATTCGTGGTGCGGAGACGGAACAGGTGTTGCAAGTTTGTTTGTTTTTACTAATATTTTTCTAGATGTCTGTCTGTCTGTCGTATATGTGTAGTATACCAACAGCATATGTATATATATGATAATATATGTATATATATATATATATATAATATATATATATATAATATATATGTATATATATATATATATATATATTTATATATATATATCTGTTTATCTTACACATACACACTAGCGCACACGCACTCGCATACACACATTCACGCTCACACTCACTCACAGACAGACAGACATACAGACACGGAAGTCTATAGAAAAAAAATCAGATACATGCTTATTGTTCTATTATTATTGATGTTCTCGTTATTATTATTGTTTTTTTTTATCATGATTACTATTGTTGTTATTGTTAATTATTGTTGTTATTATTTTCATTATTACGATTATTCTTATTATGATTATGATTATTATTACAATTATTATTGATATGATTAATATTGTTATTACTGACTATTGGTGTTATTATTTTGCCATCGCGTCATCATCGCCAGTGTTACCGTGATTACTCGGCTTGACGTATGTCTGTCATCTTTAACGAATATGAAGTGTTTATCTTCGGAATATTAATTAAGCTGCCACTGTAGCTGGAATTAACATTATTTCAGTTTTTTTTTCGTTTTTTTCGGAATATTAAGCTGCCACTGTAGCTGGAATTTACATCATTTCAGTTTTTTCTTCGTTTTTTTAGTTTCATTTTTATTCGTTTTTTTTCAGAATTTCGTTTTATGAACTTAATGAACATTTATCCGCATGTAGATAATTATGTGCCGTCTCGCCACATAGGACGGAGAAGAAAAGCTTAAACAATGACCATTGCAGTTGATGATTGGTTGTTGATTATTTAGAAAGAGATTTTTGAAGATATAAAAAATAGATAAAGGCAACACACACAAAAAGGAAAAAGAAATATAATAGAATAAACATATAGAATAAGAGGAAGAGACTTAGAGCCTGAATAAAAAGAAGGAGAAGAGGAAAAAAAGAAAAGAAAAAGAAAGAGGAAGAAGAAGAAGAAGAAGAAGAAGAAGAAGAAGAAGAAGAAGAAGAAGAAGAAGAAGAAGAAGAAGAAGAAGAAGAAGAAAAAGAGATAGAAGAAGAAGAAGAAGACGACGAGTGTGCGCGGAATGTTATGAGCGCGAGCTTAAAAATCGTCCAGGGATGCACGAACACGGAGTACCCACTCAGGACCCACTCCGCCTCCTCGCCCACCCGGACAAACAGCGCGCCCACCAGTGAACAAGCCCTGGCCGCCCACCAGTGAACAAGCCCTGGCCGCCCACCAGTGAACAAGCCCTGGCCGCCCACCAGTGAACAAGGCCTGGACGCCCACCAGTTAAGGAAGCCCTGGCCGCCCACCAGTGAACAAGCCCTGGCCGCCCACCAGTTGAGGAAGCCCTGGCCGCCCACCAGTTAACAAGCCCTGGCCGCCCACCAGTTAACAAGCCCTGGCCGCCCACCAGTTAACAAGGCCTGGCCGCCCACCAGTGAACAAGCCCAGGCCGTCCACCAGTGAACAAGCCCTGGCCGTCCACCAGTGAACAAGGCCTGACCGCCCACCAGTAGAGGAAGCTCTTTGAGGGGGCGTCGTGTTATGGTGGTGTAGGCGCCATGGTGTGGTCGTGCGGGCCCGTGGTGTTGGTGTCGCCGATGGTGTGTTCTGAGGTTCCGTGGTGGTGATTGGAGGATTGGTACAGCCGATTTGGGAAAAAAGGCAAGAAAGAGGATTCGGCTTTGTGATTGGAGAGAAACAGGAGGTTATCGAGGCCAGATTGGAGGGAATACGTGTTCGAAGTGAGGATTCGCCTTAGTGATTGGGAGCGAGAACAGGATGGCTATCGAGTCCGATTGCGAGAAAATCCCGTGTTAAAAAGGACACATTGTTAGATTGTAAGCGTCGATTGCGAAGAGTTTACTCACCATGAAACGGACGTGACGTGAACGGAAATCCCACGTGCTGATCTGGAGCAGGTCCTATTTCACATAAAGGATTCTCGAGTGTGACCTTGGATGTTGTCCTTGGGCAAATAGGAGGCGAACGCCGCTAGATCAGGACTCGCCAGGACGGGTCATGGCTTCCGCCTCTTCGCCGATGATGAAGCTCTTCAGGTGTCTTGGGGGCGTAAGTGGAACTCCGTGTTTTGTTTTGTGCTCTGGTGGAGGCGGGTGGAGGCGCGAGGGAACGTCTGCCTTTTTTTTTTTTTTTTTTTTTTTTTTTTTTACGGTTTTTCTTTTTTATGTTGTATTGTTGTTTTCTTTCTTTCTCTTTTGTCTCTTTTTGCTTTTGATTCTTGAAGTATTTCTCTTCCTATCTCTTTCTTTCTCTCTGTCTCTCTCTCTCTCTCTCTCTCTCTCTCTCTCTCTCTCTCTCTCTCTCTCTCTCTCTCTCTCTCTCTCTCTCTCTCTTTCTTTCTCTTTCTCTCTATCCCCCTCTCTCCCTCCTTCCCTCCTTCTCCAACCTCTCCTTCCCTCCTTCTCCTACCTATCCTCCCCCTCCTCCTACTCCTCCCTCCCCCCTCCTCCTCCTACCTCTCCTTCCCTCCTTCTCCTACCTCTCCTTCCCTCCTCCTCCTCCTACCTCTCCTTCCCTCCTCATCCTCCTACTCATCCTTCCCCCCCTCCTCTTACCTATCCTCCCCCTTCTCCCCCCTATCCCTCCCCTACCACCCCTCCCTCCCACATACCTGACACCATGATGTTACACCCGAGCCTCACCCGTCCCTCTCTCCCTTGACACCCCATGACTGACACTCCGGAGATAAGTCACCCGGGCCGGTACGGAGTGAGATATTCCTATGAAAGAGAGAGGGGGTGAGGAAGAGGGTATGAAGGGGTAGGGGGGGGTAGGGAGGGGTCGGGAGGGGTAGAGAATGAGGGGGAGGGAGAGAGGGAGAGGGAATGAAGGGGTAGGGAGGGGTCGGGAGGGGTCGGGAGGGGTCGGGAAGGGTAGGGAATGAGGGGGGGGGGAAGAGAGGGAGAGGGAATGAAGGGGGAGGGAGGGAGAGGGAGACGGAGGGAGAGAGAGAGGGAGAGGGGGAGGGAGGGGTAGGGAATGAGGGGGAGGGAGAGAGGGAGGGAGAAAGAAGGAAGGAAGGAAGGAAGGAAGGAAGGAAGGAAGGAAGGAAGGAAGGAAGGAGAGGGAGACAGAGACAGAGACAGAGACAGAGAGAAAACGAGAGAGAGTGAGATTGAGATTGAGAGTGAGAGTGAGAGTGAGAGTGAGGGTGAGGGTGAGAGTGGGGGGAGGGAGGGAGGGAGGGAGGGAAGGGAGGGGGGGTGGTAGGAAGGAAGGTAGGGAGAGCGAGAAAGAGAAAGAGAGAAAACGCGATAAGAGAAAAAAGAGAAAAGAGCGGTGAGAGAGAAGACCCCCAAACCCGAGAAAAGATAAAAAAAAAAAAAGCAGAAGAAGAAAGAAAGAGAGGAAGAGAGAGAAAAGAGAGAACAGATAAATCCACGCCTCAACCGCAAAAACACACCTCCGTTCCCCACCATATGGACAATGCCATCACCTTAGACACCTCGACAGGGAGTGGACTGTCATCATCGACAACACTTAATCCTATTACTTTGTAGCGACCCCATCCCATCCCTCTCCACCATCCCCCGGCTGCCCACCCGCCACATCAACTTCTCCCTCTTGGAAAGACTCGCAACGCCACCGCTGCTGTTGCGTGTATGTTATTTATTAACTGATCGAGAAAAGCTATATGCCGAGAACGCATTACAAAAATACACACTACCGATCAGCGCGGAAGATCGAGGGAGGGGCGCGGGGCGAGAGTAGCGAGGAGAGAGAGCGACGAGCAAGAGAGACGCTCGATAGAGAGGCGCGCGAGCTGCAGCGCAGAGGAGCGAGCGAGCGCGCGCTCTCTCTCTCTCTTCTCTTTCTCTCTTCTCTCTCTCTCCTTTCCTCGCCCCCCTCTCTCTCTCTCTCCTCTCCGCATCTCTCTCTCCTCTCGCCAATCTCCTCTCTCGCTCTCGGTGCTCTCTCGAGAGTCTCCTCTCCTCTCTCTCTCTCCATCCTCTCTCTCCGCTCTCATCTCCATCGCTCTCTTCGCACTCTCTCCATCTCTCTCTCTCTCTCTCTCTCTCTCTCTCTCTCTCTCTCTCTCTCTCTCTCTCTCTCTCCCTCCCTCTCTCCCTCTCTCCCTCCCTCTCTCCCTCCCTCCCTCCCTCCCTCTCTTTCTCCTCCTCTCTCTCCTTCCTTCCATCCCTCTTCCCTCCCTTTCTTCTTCCCTTCGTCCCCCAATCTTCCCCTCCCCTCCCCCCCACCCACCCTCCCCACACACACGCGCGCAAGACGGAGAGAGACACATCTCGGAATGCGCAACACCTGTCTCGGTCCGTCTCTCTGCTTCATTATTTTAACTGACAGTCTCCGTCATATATATTTTTTATCTTTTTTTTTTTTTCTTTTTCTAGAACGGATTCTTGAAGTCGCCGCCGGAATAAATTAGCGATGCTAAATATGCCGGGAACCTCATTTTCTTTTCTTGGTGAACTACATTTTCGGAGGGGAATGTATTAGTATTTTTTTATTCGCTACGAGATCATAACTTGGTGTCTTTTATCTGGATTCTGGTGTGTGTGTGGTGGTGTGTTGTGTGTGTGTTCGTGTGTGTGTTGTGTGTGTGGTGTGTGTGTTGGGTGTCTATCTGTGTGTCTGCTCGTGTCTGTGTGGGTGCGTGTGTGCGTGCGGAATGTATGTCTGAGGTCGATTTTAAATCTCGGGGCGGCCCTACGAGTTTAGAATTTCCTGGTACCTTGTTTTTTTTTTAAGATTTTTTTTTCTTTGGAATGTTGTATATTAATTGACTTAATCATTTTTTAAGCCTTTTCTTTAACGTAAGGTTTGCCTAAAAAAAATCATTTTAAGTAGTAGTAAATCAAGGCTAATTTAAAAAATAATCGCATGTATCTGATTACAAGTTCAGAGTCCGAAGGATATTTATGAACGTATATAGAAAAGGAATAGGTTGATGATTTCACTTGAAGTCGCTAATCAATTATGCTTAAAACGTGTCCATGATTATACTCGTGTGAAATTAGAATCACACGAGGGGAGGGAACACACCGCCCAAGATTTCAGGCTGAACAGGTGTGTGTGTGTTGTGTGTGTGTGTGAGTGTGAGTTTGTGTGTGTGTGTAGGGTTGTGTGTGTGTGTGTGTGTTGTGTTGTCTGTGTTCCTGTGTCTGTGTTTTTGTCGTTGTGTCTATTTATGAGTTTATTACACCTCTCGCGAGCGATAAATAGTCGTGCAAGATAGATTCTTGGGAGGTTAGAAACATGTTGTCACAATATAACGTTCGTCGCCCCCCTCCCCCCTCCTCTCTCCTCTCTCACTCTCTCTCTCTCATCTTCTCTCCCTCTACGTTCTCTCTCTCTCTCTCTCTCTCTCTCTCTCTCTCTCTCTCCTCGTTCTCTCTCTTCTCTCGCTCTCTCTCACCTCATTTATTTGATATCAAAACTAGATTAGGCAGATCACTATGAGGATATTCGGTGGCAACACTTGCTTTATCAAGTGCAAGTGCCATCCTTTTCTTAATCGCAATCAGCCTGCACAAGTGGTCCACACTGCGGCCCTTTGAAGCGACCTCTGGTAGGTTAGTAGCCCTGCGATCTCTGCCCCATTGATTTGTTTTATTTTATATAACTGGAAGATTTTTTTTCCTTGTCGGTTTTTCTCACCCTCTCCCTCCCTCCCTCCCTCCCTCCCTCCCTCCCTCCCTTGTTGTCTCTCCGAATATCCTTACGAAACTCGGAGATAAGACGGAAAGTCAGGGGCATGAATGCGGTGTAAGCCCCCCGGTGGTGACGGCGGGGCGGCGGCGGAAAAGGCGACGCGCCGCGCGCGGCGGGAAATGGAAGGGAAGAAAGACAAGAAAGAAAAACAAAAGAAAAAAAAGATTAAAAAGGTGAAAAACAATTAGACAGAAAAGACCATTGTGCGAAAGGATTCCCTGAAGGATAGACTCAAGCGACTACTTGGGCCCTCCTCACTCCTCTCGCTCATCTCCTACTTGTGGGTGAGGGGTGTCGGGTGGAGGAGAGGGGGTGGTGACTGCGTGACAGAGGGTAAGGTAGCAGGAAGGTTTTTGAGAGGACGTAAGGGGCAGGGAACGAAGGAAGGGGGAAGGAGGGAAAAGAAGAAAGAGAGAGGGAGGAGGAGGAAGAGGTAGGAGAGGCGTAGATAAATAAAAAGAAGAGGAGAGAAAGAAAGAGAGAAGGAGGGAGAGGGAGAGAGAGGGAGAGGGAGGGAGAGAGAAGGAAGGAGGGAGGGAGAGAAGGTAGGGTGTAGGGATAGAGAGAAGGAGGGAGGAGATAGGGAAAGAGAGAAGGAGGGACGAGAAAGATAGAGAGAAAAAAAGGAAGGAGGGAGAGAAAGGGAGATAAGTGATGGATAGGCGTAGAGAATATAACAGCAGAATAGTGAAAAGGGGACAAGAAAGAAAAGAAGAAAAATACAGACACAGAGAAGATGCAAACAATACCCGAAGGGATGGGCAGGCCGAGGGGCAGGCCGAGGGGCAGGCCGAGGGCCGACCGAGGGCAGGCCAAGGGCAGAACCGAGGGAGGAGAGGAGAAGGAAGAATGTGGAGAAGGAGAATAAGACGGAGAAGGAGGAAGGAGTAGGTGAAGGAGAAGGAAAGGAAAGGAGAAGGAGAAGGCAGGTTATTGCTCAGGATTGCCGAAGGACACGGTGTCATTATATCCCGAAGGTCATAAGTTTGTCGCGTGACGTCACTCAACGAGGAAGTTTAGACTCGCCCATCACGTCGTTGTCATGAAGACATCCCCCCCCCTCCCCCCCTCCCCCAGCGCCTCCTCTGAGAGAGAGAGGTGGAAGGAGAGAGAGGGGATGGGAGGGTAGAGGGAGAGGAAGAGAAAGAGGAGGGAGGGAGGGAGAGGGAGAGAGAAAAGAGAGATGGGAGGAGGAGAGAGGGGAGAGGGAGAAAGGAGATAAGAAAGAGAGGAGGGGGAGGGAGAAAGAGAGAGAAAAGAGAGGGAGGGAGAGCGAGAGAGGGACAGAACGAAATGTGAGATAGAGACAAAAAACTTAATACAAATAAAGCATACTCTTCCCAACATTTAAATGTAATTCTCCTTACCAATCAAG
>NW_028234430.1:889233-896733 GCF_977035675.1 Penaeus japonicus | reverse complement strand
AAGAAGTGTCCATTATACGCTCGACTTTCGTCAGAATTATGACTCATTTTGAAACTTTCGTCCTAAGATTGTCAAAAAAAAAAAAAAAAAAAAATCAGGAAGAAAAGGTGAGTGTTAAAAAAAGGGAAAAAAGATAAAAAAAAAAGAAAAAAATAAAGAAGAAAAGGTATCAGTGTTAAAAAAAGGGAAAAAGCAAAAAAAAAAAAAAAATCAAGAAGAAAAGGAGGGGACAATGTTAAAAAAAGGGAAAAAGCTAAAAAAGAAAAAAGAAAAAAAAAGAAACAAGAAGAAAAGGAGGTGACAGTGTTAAAAAAAGGGGAAAAAGCTAAAGAAAAAAAAATCAAGAAGAAAAGGAGGTGACTCTGTTCAAAAAGGGAAAAGGCTGAAAAAAAAGAAATCAAGAAGAAAAAGAGATGACAGTGTTAAAAAAAAAGGGAAAAAGCTCAAACTAAAAACAAATCAAGAAGAAAAGGAAGTGGCAGTGTTAAAAAAAAAAAAAAAAGCTAATGAAAAAATCAAGAAGAAAAGGAAGTGAGTGTTAAAAAAAGGGAAAAAAGCTAAAAAAAAAAATAAAAAAAAAATAAAGAAGAAAAGGTGACAGTGTTAAAAAAAGGGAAAAAGCAAAAAGCTAAAAAAATATATCAAGAAGAAAAGGTGACAGTGTTAAAAAAAAAATGAAAAAAGCTAAAATAAAAAATAAAAATCAAGAAGAAAAGGAGGTGACAGTGTTAACAAAAAAAAAAAAAAAAAAAACCTAGAAAAGGAGGTGACAGTGTTAAAGAAAAGGAAAAAAGTTAAAAAAAAAAAAAAATCAAGAAGAAAAGGAGGTGACAGTGTTTAAAAAAAATGGGAAAAAGATAGAAAAAAAAAAATCAAGAAGAAAAGGAGGTGACACTTAAAAAAAGGGAAAAAAGCTAAAAAAAAAAAAAAAAAAAGAAGAAACAAGAAGAAAAAGGAGATGACAGTGTTTAAAAAAAGGGAAAAAAGCTAAAAATTAAAAATCAAGAAGAAAAGCAGGCGACAGTTAAAAAAGGGAAAAAAACTAAAAAAAAAAAAATCAAGAAGAATAGCAGGTGACAGTGTTTAAAAAAAATGGGAAAAAGATAGAAAAAAGGTGAGTGTTAAAAAAAGGGAAAAAGCTAAAAAAAAAAAAAAAAAAAAAAAATCAAGAAGAAAAGCAGGCGACAGTGTTAAAAAAAATGGAAAAAGCTAAAAAAAAATAAAATAAAGAAGAAAAAGAGGTGACAGTGTTAAAAAAAAAGGGAAAAAGCTAAAAAAAAAAAAAAAAAAAAAAAAAAAAAGAAGAAGAAAAGCAGGTGACAGTGTTAAAAAAAAGGAAAAATCTAAAGAAGTTAAAAAAAGAAAAGAAGGTGGCAAAGAAAACGGTATAGACATTAACAAAATAAAAGAATGTCGACTGGCGCATCTGAGGGTCCTTGTGTCCGATTCCGTGTTTAAGGCGAGTGTTTGAAATTGTTCGGAAGTTTAAAGTTTGTATTTTGTTGTTGGGGTTTATTCTTTTTATGTGTTTGTGTTTATTTGTGTGTTTGTTTGTGTGCTTGAATGTGTGTGTATGTTTATGTTTGATTGTGTGCTTGTGTGTGTGTGTGTGTGTGTGTGTGTGTGTGTCTTTCTCCCTCTATCTTCATCACTATTTATTTATCTGTCTGCTTATCCTTTTCCTTCTCTCTATCTTTTTTTTATTCATCTATCAATCCATTCATTTATATCTCTACCTATCTGTCTATTTCTATCTATATATATATGTCTATCTACTTCTATCTCACTCTATCTATCTATCTATTTCTGCCTCACTCTATCTATATATCTCACTCTGTCAATCTATCTCTATCTAACTATCTATCTATCCTTCTCTCTCTCTCTCTCTCTCTCTCTCTCTCTCTCTCTCTCTCTCTCTCTCTCTATCTATCTATCTATCTATCTATCTTTCTCTCTCTGTCCCTCTACCTCTTCCTCTCCCTCTTTCTTTTCCATCTCCTCCCCCCCGCCCCTCCCTCCCTTCCTCCCTCCCTCCCTTCCCCTCTCTCCTTCCCTCCCATCCTCCCTCCTACCCTCCCACCCTCCCACCGAATCCCCTAATCCCAAGGTTACTACGAGCCAATCTCGCACCGAATCCTCTGATTAGGGCGCCAACGAGAGGCTTTGTGCGAGGGCATCAGCTGAGGGAGGTCAGCTACTCTCTCGAACTCACTCGCAGGCTGACGGGCTGACGGGCTGGTGAGCTGACGAAGATAAAGGTGAATTGTTTGTGTGCGTTTAGGGAGGAGGGGGATGGTGTGTGTGTGTGTGGGGGGGGGGGTTGTGTGTGCGTTTAGGGAGGAGGGGGTTGGGGGTTGTGTGTGGGGGGGGGTTGTGTGTGTGTGTATAAGGAGGGGGGTTTTGTGTGTGTGTGTGTGTGTAAGGAGGGAGGTTGTTTGTGTGGAGGGGGGGGGGGGGTTGTGTGTGTGTGTGTATAGGGAAGGGGGTTGTGTGTGTGTGTGTGTGTGTGTGCGTGTATAGGGAGGGGGTTGTGTGTGTGTGTGTTTGTGCGTGTTTGTGTGTGTATAGGGAGGGGAGTTGTGTGTGTGAGTGTGTTTGTGTGCGTTTGTGTGCGTATAGGGAGGGGGTTGTGTATGTGTGTGTGTGTGTGCTTAAACACCAAAGCACAGCTGCGCGCAAGGGAGCAAGAAAATGTACTCAGTACTTGTTTGTACCACTTAGCTCTTACGCCCCCCCCCCTCCCCATCCCCCATTTCTTAACCTTACCCCCTCTTCCCCACCCACTCATTCCATCCCTCTCTGCTCGGACCCCTTCTCCCTCCCTATACATATCTCTATCCTCCCCTCCCTTCTACCTATTTCTTCTCCCTTTCTCTCCTTTACTTCTTCCCTCTCCCTTCTCCCCTGCACTACGGCCTCCTTCTCACCTTCCTCCCCTTTATCCCCTCCCCCCCTTATCCTCCTTCTATCCCTCCTCTCACCCCCCCTCCTTCCATCTCTCCATTCCTCCCCTCTATCCCTCCTCTCCACCCACCCACCATCCCCCCCTTATCTCCCTCCCCTCCATCCCCTTCCCTCCACCCACCCACCATCCCCCCTTATCTCCCTCCCCTCCCTCCCACCCACCCCCACCCTCCCCACCACCACCTCCCCACATCCCTCCACCCACCCATCCCCCCTTATCTCCCTCCTCTCACCTCCCTCTCCACCCAACCACCATTCCCATCCCACCCCACCATCCCACCCCCTCATCCCCACCCCTCATCCCACCCCACATCCCCACCACCTCCCCTCTCCCACATCCCCACCTCCTCATCCCTCCCCACCCCACATCCCTTCCCCCATCCCCACCCATCATCCCCCCCTTTTCTCCCTCCCCACCCCCCATCCCTCCCCACCCCCTCCCCCTCATCCCTCCCCCCCCATCCCTCTTCAAGACAGGACCTATCCAATCACCTGCAAAGCCACTAGTGTTTACCTGAACCCAAGGCTAATGCACTGCAAATAGCCCTCTCGATCTTCTTGCTCTTATGACTTGCAGCAATCTTGCTTTGCCTTCGCTGCGCCTTCAGCTCGGCTGGTGGTGGGGGGGGGGGGTAGAGGAAGGAGGAGGGTAGATGGAGGGGTAGAGGGAGGGAGAGGAAGGAGGGGGGGGGTAGATGGAGGGAGAGGGGGAGGTGGAGGGGTAGAGGGAGGGGGGAGGGATGAGGGGGGTAGAGGGAAGGGGAGGTGGGGGGGGTAGAGGGATGGGGATTGGGAGAGGTGGGGGTGGAATGATAGGGGAGAGAGAGAGAGAGAGAGAAAGAGAGAGCGAGAGAGAGAGAGAGAGAGAGAGAGAGAGAGAGAGAGAGAGAGAGAGAGAGAGAGAGAGAGAGGAGAGTAGAGAGAGAGAGAGGAGAGAGAGAGGAGAGGAGAGAGAGAGAGAGAGAGAGAGAGAGAGAGAGAGCGAGAGAGAGAGAGAGAGAGAGAGAGAGAGAGAGAGAGAGAGAGAGAGAGAGAGAGAGAGAGAGAGAGAGAGAGAGAGAGAGAGCGAGGGAGAGAAAGAGAGAGAGAGAGAGAGAGATGGAGGGAGGGAGGGAGAAAGAGAAAGAGAGAGAGAGAGAGAGAGAGAGAGGGAGACAGAGAGCGAGGGAGAGAAAGAGATAGAGAGGGAGAGAGAGAGAGAGAGAGAGAGAGGCAGAGACAGAGAGAGAATAAGTGAGAGAGAGAAAGAGAAAGAGAGAGAAAGAGAGAGAGAGAGAGATAGATAGATAGAGAGAGAGAGAGAGAGAGAGAGAGAGAGAGAGGAAGAGAGAGAGAGAGAGACTTTTTAGCTTTGACAAGTTTATTACAACCAGTGGACACATGCGAGGTTGTTGTGGCTTATCAAGTATGTAGGATTTGTAGATTTTTGTTTGTATGTGTTTGTCTGTTTGCTAGTTCCTCTACTCCACTACCTTCTCCATCTCTTCATCCACCTCCATCTTCAACTCCTCGTATTCCACCTCTTCCACCTCCTCCACCTCCTTCACCTCTTCCACCTCCTCCACCTCTTCCATCTCCTACAACTCCTCCAACTCTTTCACCTCCTCCACCTCTTCCACCTCCTCCGCCTCCTCCACCTCTTCCACCTCCTCCACCTCTTCCATCTCCTACAACTCCTCCAACTCTTTCACCTCCTCCACCTCTTCCACCTCCTCCGCCTCCTCCACCTCTTCCACCTCCTCCACCTCTTCCATCTCCTACAACTCCTCCAACTCTTTCACCTCCTCCACCTCTTCCACCTCCTCCGCCTCCTCCACCTCTTCCACCTCCTCCACCTCTTCCACCTCTTTCACCTTTTCCACCTCCTCCACCTCCTCCACCTCTTCCACCTCTTCCATTTCCTCCACCTCTTTCATCACCTCTGCCTCTTCCACCTCTTTCCACCTCTTCCATCTCCTCCACCTCTTCCACCTTTTCCACCTCCTCCACATCCTCAGCCTCTTCCACCTCCTCCACCTCTTCCAACTCTTTCCACCTCTTCCATCTCCTCCACCTCTTCCACCTTTTCCACCTCCTCCACATCCTCAGCCTCTTCCACCTCCTCCACCTCTTCCACCTTTTCAACCTCTTCCACCTTCTCCACCTCTTCCACCTTCTCCACCTCTTCCACATCCTCTACCTCTTCCAGTTCTTCCACCTTCTCTGCCTCTTCCACCTCTTCCACCACTTTCCACCGGTGAAGAGGAGAGAGAACTCTCTTCTTCACTTCCAACTCTTCTGCCCCTTCCACCTCCTCCGCCTCTTCCTCCTCCTCCACCTCCTCCACCTCCTCCACCTCTTCCACCTCCTCCACCTCCTCCACCTCTTCCACCTCCTCCACTCCACCTCCTCCACCTCCTCATCTCCACCTCCGCCACCTCCTCCACCTCCTCCACCTCCTCCACCTCCTCCACCTCCTCCACCTCTTCCACCTCCTCCACCTCCTCCACCTCTTCCACCTCCTCCACCTCCTCCACCTCCTCCGCCTCTTCCTCCTCCTCCACCTCCTCCACCTCCTCCACCTCTTCCACCTCCTCCACCTCCTCCACCTCTTCCACCTCCTCCACCTCCTCCACCTCCTCCACCTCCTCCACCTCCTCCGCCTCTTCCTCCTCCTCCACCTCCTCCACCTCTTCCACAGGGGGGGTGGGTGAGGGGGGGGGTTGGGAGGGGGGGTTGGGGTGGGTGGGGGGGGGGGGTGTGTGTGCACGCCTCCTCCACCTCCTCCACCTCCTCCACCTCTTCCACCTCCTCCACCTCCTCCACCTCTTCCACCTCCTCCACCTCCTCCACCTCCTCCGCCTCTTCCTCCTCCTCCACCTCCTCCACCTCCTCCGCCTCTTCCTCCTCCTCCACCTCCTCCACCTCCTCCACCTCTTCCACCTCCTCCACCTCCTCCACCTCTTCCACCTCCTCCACCTCCTCCACCTCCTCCACCTCCTCCGCCTCTTCCTCCTCCTCCACCTCCTCCACCTCTTCCACCTCCTCCACCTCCTCCACCTCCTCCACCTCTTCCACCTCCTCCACCTCCTCCACCTCTTCCACCTCCTCCACCTCCTCCACCTCCTCCGCCTCTTCCTCCTCCTCCACCTCCTCCACCTCCTCCACCTCTTCCACCTCCTCCACCTCCTCCACCTCCTCCACCTCTTCCACCTCCTCCACCTCCTCCACCTCTTCCACCTCCTCCACCTCCTCCACCTCCTACTCCGCCTCTTCCACCTCCTCCACCTCCTCCGCCTCCTCCTCCATCTCCTCCACCTCCTCCACCTCCTCCGCCTCTTCCTCCTCCTCCACCTCCTCCACCTCCTCCACCTCTTCCACCTCCTCCACCTCCTCCACCTCCTCCACCTCTTCCACCTCCTCCACCTCCTCCACCTCTTCCACCTCCTCCACCTCCTCCACCTCTTCCACCTCTTCCAAACCTACCCCACTCTCGTAAGAGATTAAAACGTGTTTGTCCTCATCAGAAAAGTAGTTTTATAAGACGAAGAAAAAAAAGAAAAAAAGAAGAATAAGAATAAGGTGATGAAGAAGAGGAAGAGGAAGAAGAAAAAGAGAAAACTGAGGATTTATTTTAGTAAAAGAAAAACGAAGAAGAAAAGAAGAAGAAGCAGAATAAAGAGATGAGGAAAGGGATGAAGAAAATTAGATAATTTATCATAGTAAGAAATGAATAAAAAGGTGAAGAAACGGAAGAGGAAGTAGAAAAAAATAAAAAGGGATGAAAAGGGGGAAGAGGAAGAAGAAGAAGAAAAAAAAAGTAGCAGGAGAAGGGAGGAAAAAAAAAAAACAAAAAAAAGAGAGAGAGAGAGAGAGAGAAAAAAAAACATCAACAAAACCTGCTCACCATTGCTCACTAAAAGGCTCATTGCAAACTCAATAATGGACTTCCGTACACAATCTGATGTGCTCTTGTTTTTTCCCCTCTCTCTCTCACGCTCTCTCGATTTTATGACCCGTAGAATATTCAAGCTAAGGAACATCATTTGTTAAACGCGTTCTCTCTCTTTATTTCTTTATTTCTCTCTCATTCTCTCTGTCTCTGTCTCTCTGTCTCTTTCTATCTATCTATCTATCTTTCTGTCTCTGTCTCTCTGTTTCTCTCTCTGTCTGTCTGTTTCTCTCTCTCTCTCTCTCTCTCTCTCTGTCTCTGTCTCTCTCTCTCTATCTATCTATCTGTCTCTCTCTCTCTCTCTCTCTGTCTCTCTGTTTCTTTCTCTGTCTGTCTGTCTGTCTCTCTCTCTCTCTCTCTCTCTCTCTCTCTCTCTCTCTCTCTCTCTCTCTCTCTCTCTCTCTGTCTCTCTCTATCTCTCTACCTATCTACCCCCCCCCCTCTCTCTCTCTTTCTCTCTCTCTCTCTCTCTCTCTCTCTCTCTCTCTCTCTCTCTCTCTCTCTCTCTCTCTCTCTCTCTCTCTCTCTCTCTCTCTCTCTCTCTCACTATCTCTCTCTCTCTCACTTTGTTTATGTGTGAGTGTTTTCTGCATTTGTTTTTGAGA
>NW_028234430.1:878344-881633 GCF_977035675.1 Penaeus japonicus | reverse complement strand
TTAAGTCGGAGGTGTGTCCTATTGGTTATAGCGTATTTTTGATCTGACTGTTCAATTTGATGCGGGGATTATCAGCCTTATCATATCCAGCCCTCGAGGATCGCTCGTACGCACATTCTGTTGCTGTTGGTTTTTCGCTCTCACGGTATAACAGCTGATAGTGCAAAAGAGAAAGAGGGAGAGGAGAGGAGAGAGAGAGAGAGAGAGAGAGAGAGAGAGAGGGCGAGCCGAGAGAGAGAGACGAGAGCAGACTTGCGAAGAGAGCGAGAGAGGAGAGAGAGAGGGAGGGAGGGAGGGAGGGAGGCGAGACGAGAGAGAGAGAAAGGAGAGAGAGGAGGACAGAGAAAGGAGAGCAGAGAGAGAGAGAGACGCGAGAGGAGAGGATTAGAGGAGACCGAGAGAGAGGAGAGAGAAGAGAGAGACAGACAACCCCCAGAGAGCAGGAGCCAGCAGAGAGAGGAAAGTCAGACAGTAGGAGAGACGAGAGAGAGAGAGAGAGAGAAGAGAGAGGCAAAAAGAGAGAGACTTCAGAGACAGAGACAGAGAAAAGAAACCAAAACGAGAACCAAAACACTAAATACCAAATCATTGTATTCCACCACAGTATGCCACTGCAGATCTTTAACCCAGGCGCATAATCCAGTAAGGCACACCAGGGCGGCCTGCTGAGGGACCCCTTGCACCCTGGTGTCGTCCCCCCCCACCCCCCCCCCCCCCCCCCACCCCCCCCAAATGATGCCTCCAGGGGCGCGTTTCGGTTTTGAACAGTCAGGCCTGTGAGAAAGAACCGGCTGTCGAGGAGAGGAACCGATTTTCTCACACGAAGCTTCAGAAACCACGAACGACAGAACCTCGTAAGGATATTTATTTGCACTTATCCTTGGTCCCTCCTTTCGTTCCTTTCTTTGACTGAACAAAAGGGACACGGAAAGCTATTTATTATTCCTTCGAGCATTTCACTGTCTCACTGCTACTCTTGGGTTTTCTGGCAGTAGGAGGATCCTATAGTGATCCAAAACACACAGCTGGAGTCACTGCAGCCGGTTATATCAAAAGACTTGTGGAGATCTTTTCCTTTGCAGAAAAATATGTCATGGCAAATTTTCTTTGTGATGATGTATGTTGCCACTATGTGTCTTTTTCTTTTGCGAACGAATATATCTGATATGTTAAAGGTATGATGCAATATACGTCAAATTTTAACTCAATACTATTATATTACGGTGTCTAACCTACAAGGCACATGTACTAATATCACACAACTAGTCTGTCTGAAAATTTCTTCTTTGAAATCTTACAAAGATATTCATGTATTGCACAATGAAGGGCAGCGTAAACAAAACAACAAAAACAAAACCAACCAATGGACCTAGTTACACTGTACGTAATGAACATAGTGTCAATGTAACGGACTACTAGAACAGTAATATATTCAAACAGTCAAAGTAATCATGTTTTCTTTCTGTCCGACATGCTACCACAACAAGAAGAACTTTGAAGCAGAATGAACAATGTTTCGAACTTGATTCCACACGCTTCGTTTTAAACTCTGAAGCTCAAGTCCCTACGGTTCATTTTCCTGTTATTGATACATTTAATGTTCGAGGCAAGATTTTGGCTTCAACTGCTCTGATTGTGCAATTTTGCCTGTGCACTTCTGCCGGAACAGACATATGAGTGTATGTAACAGACCCTTTTGGAAATTAATTGTAAAGCTTTAAGAGGTCATCTTAGTGGAAGATACAATGCACCTTACTGTGTTGCAATGCACATGTGTATACCTATAGAAAAAGTAAATAAATAAATCAAGGATAAAACATCTGTTTTTTCATCTTTTAGTCCCTATCTATTGCTACTGCACGGGGCCATGCGTGTGATATAGTGATTTGGAAATCTTTTATCAAGATCATTTTCTTCATATTGTTATGATTTTCACTATCTTAACTATCAATATTCTAATTATCATCATCATTATTATCATTATTAATTCTATCAATAATATTAATAACAGTATCATTATGTTCAGGCTAGTAGAATGGTAGCGCGCCGGCCTCACTTCCCCGTGGTCTGCAGATCGAGCCCCGTCCAAGCTCGTGAGTTTCCACTGTCACCGGCGAGCCCCCCCCCTCTCCCTCCTACCCCCCCCCCGTTCCCCCCTCCCCCCCCCCCCCTCCCCCCCCCCCCCCCCCCCCCCCCCCCCTCCCCCCCCCCCCCCCCCCCCCCCCCCCCCCCCCCCCCCCACCCCCCCCCCCCCCCCCTCCCCCCCCCCCCCCCCCCCCCCCCCCCCCCCCCCCCCCCCCCCCCCCCCCCCCCCCCCCCGCCCCCCTCCCTCCCCCCCCCCCCCCCCTCCCCTCCCGTACCTGGGCATCACGGTGGGTAAGAACCGAGGTCAGATCGAGTCAACACTCGTTGGCACACTTTCTCACGAACCAGCACATGCTGACACAGGTGGGCTCGCCTCAGTGCATATAAGCCCGGCGATGCATCGTTACCGCAAATCTGGCTTATTCTTGTCCTTATCATAATTTTGTTGTAATTATTATGTTCATCATTATCGTACATGCCAATGCGTGTCCAGAATAACAATAAATACCTCGAAATAACTGTATATTCCTTTAATCGTGATTATTAACATAACAAATTCTGACTTTCAAATAATAGCCAATTTTTTTTAAATTTCTTGTCTAACTCTATTCTATATATACCACACGATTACTTTTTTCCTTCCTTATTTCTACCCGTCCAGCAACAACATACAAAAATCTGCAACAGCATCCTTGCAATTGTCTTTAATGCATTCATGAAGGCGTTCATGTAAACTTTGTGGCTAGCTGGTGAACTCGGCTTACACCCTCCCACCCGCCACACCACAACACGCCCATCCATATTCGCTGGGCGCGTACTCCGCAAGACTTAACCTCCACTCACTAACACATTATAACAGGCCATGGTCATCTAACGCTTTCTTTTATGAGGAAGCATCATTAGGCATTTAGATAACTTGTTAATACCTGTTTTTATAAATGGATTTTTTTCTGGAGATTTGGAGAAAAAATATGGATCTTATGATTTTTTTTGTTTTTTTTTTTTTTTTTTTTTTTTTTTTTTCCAAATGACTGGTTTATTTTTTTTGGCGTTGTTCTGTTTTAGGGTAGTGTGATAGGTTGTGGGCTCGATTCGTGCTGTGCTTCAATGGATAGCATTTTATCGTGAAATTTTAATTTAGTGTTGTGCGGATGAAAACTACACACACACACACACTACCACACACACACACACACACACACAC
>NW_028234430.1:838344-843344 GCF_977035675.1 Penaeus japonicus | reverse complement strand
AAGAAAATGGGAAGCAGGAAGAATAAATAGAAAGAAGAGGACGGAAGAAAGAAGAAAAGGGAGGAGGAAGAACAGAAGTAGAAGAAAGGGGGTATGAAGAAAAGAAGAAGATAGGGAGAAAGAAGAAAAAGAAGAAATGAGAAGAAGAAGAAGGAAGAGGAAAAAAGAAAAGAAGAAGAAGAAATAAAGAAATAATAAAGATGAAAAGGAGAAGAAGGCGAAGAAGAAAAAGAAGGAGAAGAAGAAGAAGAAGAAGAAGAAGAAGGAGAAGATGGCGAAAGACGACGACGAGGAGGAGGAGGAGGAGGAAGAGGAGGAGTAGGAGGAGGAGTAAGGGGAGTAGGGGGAGGGGGGAGGAGGGAGGGAGGCGGCGGTGGATTGTCCATCCCGGTCCATTAGCAGCAAGAGTCCCAGTAGCGCGCGGTCTCTGGTGGAGGAAGGTTGTGTGTGTCTCATCGTTCAGCCACGCATCGCTCGCTCAAACCCCCGCATTCAAGAGTTAGTTTCAGTTCCGACAATCACGGATTTTATAAAGAATTTTGTTATCTTGGAGGTGTTTGGGAGTTTGTGAAACGGATTGTAATGTGTTTATTTTTATTTTTTTTTCTTCTCCGTGTCGGCAGTTTGCGGACTTGATTTAATGATTGTGTTGATGTGAGATTGTTTATAGAAGAAAAAAAGGTACATTGTGGATTTTTTTGTGCCCTTGGGGGGGTTTGGGCTGCGGTCCGATAAGTGAATTGTAAATTAAAAATAAAAAAAAGATAACTAATAATAATATTGCGTTATATTATTTTTAATAGACAACAGACGGCGCCAAAGATAAGGTTTGAAAAGTATATACGGCTGACTTTTGATTGCAAGAAAAGTTGCAGAGCTTTTATTTGCCTTTGTATTTATTCTGTTCTATTAGGACATAGATATATAACATATAGAATATTCCGCCATTCTTCCTTGCAAAATTTATCTGTCCGTTGACCGAGATCGTGATGCACGTATAAAAGTGATTGGCAGGAAGGATCGAGATGTTTCCCAGATGGTGAACTTCCGAAATCCAAGAATGGTAAGTATCTTACAGGGCTGGCGTCCTGCTTGCTCTAGTTGAAGTCTCTCTCTCTCTCTCTCTCTCTCTCTCTCTCTCGTTCGGTCTTGCGAGAGAAAACCACCCAAGTCCCTCTTGCTTGCTGTGCTTGCTTGCTTGCTTTACGAGGGAAATCTAGAGGTTATTTTAGACGTTGCTTTTTGGTTGGTAAGTAGTGTTGGGGTTGCGTCGTGTGGTAAATAGGTCTGTTGAAATCTCTCTCGAGGGGGAAATCAAGACCTCTTTTTGTGCTTGCTTTACAAAGGCATGTGTTGAGTGTTTTACTTATCTATAGGTGTCTATATACGTGTTTATGTGTGCAAGATTGCGTTGTTTGATAAGATTACATCTATTGAAATCTCTCTTGAGTTTGTTGCATATTCGGAAATATCTGTTGGTGTCTGCGCGTAGGTTTTTGCTTTGTAAAGCAAGTCACTTTTTGTATTTGCTTTAAACGGGAATATCTCTCAATGTTTTCGTTATTTATGGGTGTTTCTAAGTGTCTTTTGTAAGCGTGTAAGTGTACATTTCTGTGATATGTATTGACGTACATTATTGTCTTGCATTACATATAAGGAATGTACTCAATGTCGTCCTAATTTATTGTGATACATTAACTGCGTGTGTAAGTCTGAGAACATGTGATATACCTAAATATGCATGATAGCAACACAGATAAACGTACATGGCTTCAAGAAGAAAAAAAATATATAAGCAATGCATAATACGTAATGGTTCTGTCTTCGTTTTTTTTCTGCAATGATAATGGCGGACGAAAAACGGGTTTCTTTTATTTTCTTTAGGTAACGTAAGATGGAATTACTAGGCATATGAAAAAAAAAAGATTTTGTAAATATATAAGTTGTATATTTAGTTAAAAAAATAAAGTTTTTTTTGTGATACATACAATAAATTGAAGCCCAATAAATATGTATTTCTAAATCGGGTCAAACCCCTTCACACAAATTATAAATACCACTAGACTACTTTCTATTTATTTCACCCATCCCCCACCACCATCAAAGAAAGAAAGAAAGAAAGAAAGAAAGAAAAAGAGAATGAGAGAAATGAGAAAAAAAAAGAAAGAAAAAAAGAGAATGAGAGAAATAAGAATGAAAAAAGAAAAGAAATAGTAAAAGGCCATATAATAGCAAACTCGGAATCTCGTTATCATGGGTTTCGGACATCCCTCTCCGGAGGAAAAAAAAAAAAAAAAAAAAAAAACGTCCAGAATGCCTGCTCCTATGTGTATCTTTACACCAGAGCTTGTGGAACGGTGTTGCAACTAGTATACACAAGGACACTCTTTTCATGTTGAGGCAATATTTACGATCCTCTAGTGACGCTTTGGGACAAACATATGAGATCTGAAATATTTATAGTTCTGAATTACTAGATACTTTAAAGGGTGTTCGTCTATTTTTTCGTTTTTTTTTTTTTATCTTTTTTTCTCTAAATTCTTCAATTTTTCTGAATTCTACTCTTCTCACACACAAATCCTTTCAATATCTCCCCCCCCTCACTACATCCTCTAAATACCCAACCACACACCACCCACCCCACCCGCCCACCCACCTCTCACCCCACCCCACCCAACCCCTCCCTCCTCCACCACCATTCTCCACCCCCCCACCCACCCTCACCACCTACCCACCTCCCACCCACCTACTCCTCCTTCCCATCTCCCTCACCCCTCCCACCCCATCACCCCCCTTCAATACAACCGCAAAGCAACAGTCCTCTTTCGTTCTTAATATCCCGTAGTTTCACCTGTAACGCGAGGTGATGAAGAATGGGCCGTGGATTTGGGGCTCTCACTTACCTTCTTTCCTCCCCTTCTTCTTCTTCTCCTTCTTCTTCTTCTCTGCTTCTTCTTTTTTTCTTATTCTCCTTCATCTTTTCTTTTCTTTTTCTACTCTTTTCTTCCCCTTCTTTTTCTTCTTCCTCCTCCTCCACCCTCTTATTTCTTTTCTTCTTCTCTCTCCTTCCTCCTGACTTCTCTCTCTCACTTCGGTTTTCGTTCTCTTTTATTATCATTATTATTATATCATCCACATCATTATCTTATCATAATATTATCCTAATCATTAATCATTATCCTCCTCCTCATCATATCAACATCATCATCGTCATCCGTCATCGATGCAACTATAATTACAGTGGTGAAATGATGATGATGATGAACTAATGATAATAATGACGGGATATCGATGAGGCAGATGCAAACACACACACACACACAACACACACCACACAACACACACAACACCACACACACACCACACAACACACACACGACGGACAGCAAAACACACACCCAACCCCACCCACAACAACCACCACCCACACACACCCACCCACCCCCCTCCCCCCCCCCACACACTCCCATACCCACCACACCCCACACCCCCCCCCAACCACCAACCCCCGTAACACAACACTCACACATTACTTCAATCTCCCCATGTAGCCTATCGTTATAACGTCTCTGTGCCATCGAGTGGGTAAACCCTTTGAAAGTATCCCCCCTGTTCATATTGATGAGGGAAAATTTAATAAAGCGGGGGTGGAAGGTTCTTGTGTTTTTGTTTGCGTTGGGGGTTTGGAGGGGGTAGGGTTGTGTATGATGTGTATATATTATGGTGAAAGTGATTGTATATTTATATATATATGTATATATATAAATTTATATAATATATATATATTGTTAATTGTATTTTTTATATATATATATTTTATATATTATATGTATATAATGTATATATTATATATATATATATATATAATTTATATTTTGTGTGTGTGTGTGTGGGTGTGTGTGTGTGTGGTGTGTGTTTTTGTGTGTATTAATTATGTATTTAATGTATATTATATAATTATTTATATAATATATATATATATATGTATGTATTTATGTATATAATTAAAATTTTATTATTAATATTATATTATGTGTTGTGTGTGTGGTGTGTGTGTTTGTGTGTGTGTGTGAGGAGAGGAGAGGAGAGAGGAGGGAGGAAAGAGGAGAGAGGAGAGAGAGGAGAGAGAGAGGGGAGAGAGAAAAGAGAGAGCGAGGAGAGGAGTTTGGGAGAGAGAAGAGAGGGAGGAAAGAGACGACAGACGAGAGAGAGGGGGAGAGGAGGGGAGGAGGAAAGGGGGACAGACAAAGAGGGGAGGAAAGAGAAAGAGAGAAAGAGGAAAAAAAAAGGAGGCAAAGGAAATATCAAACCAAATTTCCCGAATTCTTATACTGCCTATCCTTAAAAGGGGAACCCCGTTTGGGGTTTTGTAATCACACACGCACGTAACATGAATATAATTACCTATCTCCCCCTTTTTCCCCCTCTTTTCCCTTTCCCTCTCGCTTTCCGCTTCTCTCTCCCCTTCTCTTCTCTCTCTCCTCTCTCCCCTCTCTCTCTCATCTCTCTCCTCTCTCTCTCTTCTCTCTTCTCTCTCTCTCTCCCCTCTCTCCTCTCTCTCTTCTCTCTCTTCTCGTTTTCTCGCTTCTCTCATTTTCTCTTTCTGTCTGTTTTCTCTCTCTCTCTCTCTTATTATCTTTCTCTCCTCTCTTGTATGTATCTTTCTCTCCCCTTCTCTTCTCTGTTGTCTCTCTCTCTTTCCTCTTCTCATTCTTTCTCTTTCTCTCATTTCTCTTTTCTTGTCTTCTCTCTGTCTTCTTTGTTTTCTTCTCCTCTTCTCTCTCTCTCTCTCTTCTTTCTCTCTTCTCTCTCTTTCCTCTCTCTTTCCCCCTTTCTCTCTTCCTTTCTTTTTTTCTCAATCATCGCTCGTCTCGCTTTTGTATGGTTGTGCGTGCGTTTGGTGTAGGGCGCGTGCGTCTATGGGTACGTGGTGCGTGCGGCAACTAGCTCAAAAAATGAAAGGGGAAAATTTTCGGTCTGGCAAAAAGTTTTGAAAATTT
>NW_028234430.1:834540-838244 GCF_977035675.1 Penaeus japonicus | reverse complement strand
TTTTTTTTTTTTTTTTTGAATGGCCCCAAAACACGGATCTGGGTAAAATCAAATTTTAAATTTGGGTAAATGGGGACGATCGGTTTTACATTATAGTTTATGGCAGCGAAGGAGGTTTGTTTTCCCCTTGGTGTTTTTTCAGCTTTTCCTTTTTTTTATTACTATCGTTATCATTTTTTTTCATTTTCAGGGGGGATCCCCGCTATTTGTATCATCATTGTTTTGTTTAAACCCTATTTTTTAAAATCTATCTATTACCCCTTTTTTTTTAAATAAAAAAATTCTAGTTATATCCCTTTCTGCCTTTATAAGTGTGCGGTTTTTAAAAAAGGAAAAAGGGTTTTCAATTGATACAAAAAAAAATTTTGGGCATTTAAAAATTTTTTTTTCCCAAAAACCAAATTGGGAAACTTTTGTTTAAAAGGGCTGTAGGGCCCTTGACACAATCGTAGAAACATCGTTTTTATTTTTCACATTGTTATATTTCAACGTTAAAACACGGGGGGGGGTTTCTGTATTATCAATTCAATGCTTTTTTGTTGAAAAAAAATTTTTTTTTCAAGATGTCTTAAAACAATTTTGTTTAAAGGAATAATACAATATTCAAAAATTTTTCGGGAGTTTTTGATAAGAAAATTTCAACACACAGCAAAGGGGCAAGAAAGTAAAATAGAAGTTAAAAAAAATTTTTCTTAACGAAGGACAAGCTTTGATAAAAAATTTTTCAAAAAAACCCTTTTCGGGCCTAAAAAGGGGCAGCAACTTTAATCTACAGACCCCCAAACTCTTTTTTCCCTTTTCCACAAAAAACCCATCTCCCTTTTCAAAAATTAATAACTATACAACCCAGGAAAGACAATAATTTTAAATCGTGGGTTTTGTTAATTTACCCCCCTCTCTCTCCAACCCCCCCCCCCCCATCCCCAAAACTAAAAATTAAAACCCCAGTCAAAAAAAACCCCCCAACTTCCCATTTGCCTTCCTTTCCCCCAAAAATGAAATCCTTCAAAACTAAACCCTTTTGAAAAAATCCCCCCTCCCCCTCCCATCCCCCCCCACCCCCCCCAAAATTTTAAAGATAAATATCCATCCCCCCCCTTTTCGATAAAAAAAATGAAAATTAGAACCAAACCCCAACAGAATTTCCTTAGCCCCCCCCCCCCCCAAAAAAAACCCCCCCCTTGTTTCCCCCGCCCTACCACACACAAAAACCCACTCTTCCCCCCCCCCCAACCCCCCAAACCCTCGAAAAACCCCTCTCTCCCTCAGAAACCCGCCCACCCGCCGCCCCAGAACCCCGGAAAGCCCCAAACCCGCCCCCCGTCCCCAATTCAAGGGCCCCCCCCCTTGCATAGGGATGACTTAAAGGTACCCCCGGGACCCCCCCATGGACCCCGGGAGGAAGCGAAGGGGGGGCATTTGGCTGTGGGGAAGACGAAGGTGGGGAGGGCGGGGCCCATCGAGAAGGTGAGGAGGGCGGTTTGGCCCGGTGCGGGAAATTATGGGCGGTTGCGAGTGGGGCTGCATGTATGGGAGTGTAGGGCGTGTTACACTGTGTTTGCACACATGCATTTACAAACATGAAACCCGTGTTTGTGTTTAAAAATTGCCCCCACACACATATACCACACTTGCACATGCACTATGCACATATACAGACAATGCACATGCACATGCACATACACATACACATACACATGTACATTGCACATGCACATGCCACAAACACAAGACATATACACATCCACACACACACACACAACACACACAACATAACAACACATTCATATATATATATATATTATATATAATATATATATATATATATTACTCTATATATATATATATATTATTCTCAGGGCTGAATGGACTGCTGAGGAACCGTCCCCAGATTATTTCCACCCGGTTCTGTCCCTAAGCCCACAACCAATGCACACCCGACTCCTAGGTCATCTCGCCATCTTATTTCTGTTCTTCCTTGATCTTTTTCCTTTGTAGCGGGGTCTGGCCAATATGGGCGGCCATATTTGTTTGCTTCTTTTGACATGTGTGGAATGTCAGTTCGCGTGTATGTTGTTTTGATCCGAGTATTTTCTTTTCATGTCTGGTCGAGGGTGATTACGCTCATGTGGGCTCCATTTTGCGCTTTGCAATACGTGAGGTATTGTTAGCAATTTTGGTCATCACAGGGTCATAAACAGAATATTGTGTCACTGGCAGCATGTACGCATTGAAGATGTTACATTTCTGTTGTTCATTATGGCCCTTTTGTGCTGTTCAAGACGTGATCAACCTTGCAGAAAGAAAAAAACGCCGAAACTCTTAATGTTATCTCCTTCTTTTTATTCCTGGCCTACTCTCCAATTCTAGGAGTATCGTCCTGAGCAGACGTAGCTTTCAATATCCTTTGGGGCGAGAGGTGATTTGTGGCTTGGTCGTGAGCATGACCTTGGTTTTACCGAGCAAGATGTTATTTATTGAGTCAAACTGCTCTTACTTGCGTTGTGTAGGTCAGTAAGTTATTTCAAGTTCTCGTGTGCTGTGTGTTGAATGCCAACGATGTGATGCCTTCATATCTTTATGGCGAAAAAAGTGAACCGATATATGCTTATTTTTCTTCCTTCTAGCTGATTATTTCCAACTGGTAGCAGCTTTGGTGAAATGTTGTCACCTTGGCGAGCTCCACTATCTCCGCTTTATGTAGTTGGTGTCTTTTTGAATCTTGGAATGGTTGAGGTAGAACCATTGTAGAGGTTATGTAATTGATTGCGAAATCGTTTTCAACCCCCGGTTCTTCAGTGCCTGATTAGTGGAGCTAGTCCATTGATTCATTGCTCTCTCTCAGTCAGAGTTGAGGCATTTATTTTTCTTTATTATTTTACAATGTTACTTACAGAGTGGTGTAATCGATCGGATTTGACTAACTGACCATCTGTAGTGATCGAATTTCTAGTGTCGGTAATACTTCCTGCCGCTGTGCGGATGAGAGATACCCGCTGGAAAAGATATGACGGATCCGGCGGCCGGAAAGCGCTTCCTAAGGTCTTTGAACTGATTGATGACAAATGTGGTCTCTGGGTGCTTGTTGGTAGAGTATGCCTCAATTCCTCCTCAAAATTAATGTGAGGAAACACTGTACAGGTGGAAGGTTAGTTCTGGATGTTTGATGCATCATTCCTTCATTTAAAGATGAACCAATGATGGCATTTTCAGCTGCGGGATTTCAGTTTCAATGTGGCATAATTAGTGTGTGGACAGCGGGCTCGCCTCCCAATCTGCAGGTTTTCAGTGTGATTGCCATTCTTCCAAAGAGATTTCTGTCGTTTTATTTGTGGGTGAGTAGATGATGCATCTGGTAGGTGTTGATGTAGGTTTGATGGGTGGAGAGGGTTGTACAGTACAACCGTCTCTTACTGTTTCAAGATTGAGATTGTTAATGAATACCATTATTTGCTGTCATTTAGTGACGGTTTCAATTTCTACCCACTCGCTTTGTTGTGGAGTGGCTCGGTGGAGTTTTATTTCATTATCCATGCGACGGTTTATCTATTTGAATAAAACTCGCTCGATAAACATTGCAAAGGTGACCGAGCGCCTGTTCAGTGGGCTCGGTTCCCGCTAAATGCGGGTGTGTGGCGACCGAGGAGGGGTTTCAGTCGGTTTGTGCGTTGGGGATGCCTGCGGGCTCGATACTGGCAGTGTGA
>NW_028234430.1:824540-827040 GCF_977035675.1 Penaeus japonicus | reverse complement strand
CCCAACACACACACACACACCCAACCACCCACCCACTCACACACCCAACACACACACACACCCAACCACCCACCCAACACACACTAATCCAACACACACATACACCCAACCCCCCATCCAACACACCCACCCAACACACACACACACTCAAGCACCTTCCGCATGGAAACGCCATTGCACAGAGGCATGAAAAGGGCTTCTTCTCATCTTGCATTCCGAATCCCAAATTGGATCCTTGACGCGAGCAAACAGGATGTTGTTCTTCGTCACGTGACTCTTTTCTCGGAAGGAGTCTTCAATAAAAAGGAATTCGGTTTTGCTTTTAATGAAGTGTTGGATGGGGGGGTGGGATGGGGGGTTGAGGGGTGGGGTGGTGGGGGTGATTGGGGGCTGGGGGTGAGGGGAGGTGGGATTGGAGTGATTGGGGTGAGGGGTTGAGGGGGGGGGGGTTGATGGGGGCTGAAGGGTTGAGGGGGTGGGGGGGATAGGGGCTGAAGGGGTGAGGGGTGGGCGGGGGGGGGGGGCGGGGAGGGTGAGGGTGGGGGAGGGTGATGGGGTTGTGGGGTGGATAGGGGAAAGGGGGCGGGGTTGTTGAAGGGTTGTGTTGCTTGGTTGTGTAAGTGGAGGGTTGTGTATGGAGGATAATTGGTGGCAGGTATTGTTAAGGTTGTGGGGAATCGGGCTCTTTTTGTGGTTGTGGTTGTGAGGTTGTATGGTGGGGTGGCTGGCGCTGGTAATAGAGGTTACGTGGCGTTGAGGGGTTGTGGGGGGGGGGGTTACAAGCTGTATTAAGGTTGTGTATTGATGGTTGTAGGGGTTAAATGCAGGAAGGAAATGTGGTTGTGAGGTTGGTAGGTTTTACAAAGGAGGTTGTGGGGTGGGATCGAGGGGGGGGGAGGTAAAGTGCAGGTATTTTTGTGGTTGAAATATATAGGAGAGAATGTTTGTTTGTTTGTTCATGAGGGGGTTCAAAGGGTTTCTGAAGGACAGTATAGTGTTAATTATAGCTTATGTTATCATTATTTTATTGTGTTTAATGTGGTTATCTTTGTGGTTTCTATTGGTGTTATTGCGATTTAATCATCTGGTCTGGACTGTGATTTATTTTTGGCGATAATGTGGTTTACAGGCCGGGAGAGCGTTCCCTTGCTTCCTGTCTTGATTATAGTCGGTGATATTGGTGGTATTTGTAGTGCTATTATTGTGTACTTTTTCTTTGGTCATTGACATTGTGATCGTCATTATCATATTTATTATTAGTTTTATTGTCAATTTTCCTTCCGGATGCGTTTATGATTAATATCATTGTCATTTTCACTCATGATGTGTTTATCGTCATTATCGTTCGTCCTCACCATTACCACCACAACATCCTTTTCATTCCTCATTCCATACCTTTTCATCGGCACCATCACACCACTGCACCAACTCACATCATCACCAATATCCGTCATAACACTAGTGCTATCCACCATAGCATCACCGGCGCCATATCACCACCACCACCACACCATTACCCTCATTGCCATCACCACATCACCACCGTCGTGTCCTATGCGGTGCAGTGTTAATAGCGGTCTGCCAGTCTTGATGAATTCAGTCGTGCATTGTCAGTGGATGGTAACCCCGGTTGTCTGTTGCACGTAGGAGGTGACTTTGAAGCGCAGTAAACAGACAGCGACAAACTGACTCGAGGTAACGAGAGCTTGTTTCTAGATTATTAACGTTCTTGTTATCATTATTATCATTATCCTTATTATTAGTAGTAGTGGTAGTGGTAGTGGTAGTTGCAGTAGAGCAGCAGCAGTAGTAGTAGTATCATTATCAGCACCATTATTATTACTATTAACATTATTATCTTTATTATTAACATTATTATCTTTTTTATTAACATTATCATCATTATTATCAACATTATTAGTATCTCCTTATGGTCATCACATCGTTATTGTTAAGATCTCTTCAAAATCATTACATAAATCGCTTCATAATCAAATCATCACAGCTATATCATTATATTTTCACAACTATTCACCTCATTCTATCGCCACACAGCCAGGCACATCATCAACTCCATACATCACATAACGCTTCCATTAACACTTTGCAACCTGTACATCCAAAGGAAGAAAAAAGCCTGCAAGTTTAACCGTCAGCGGCATTACTCTATTCACGACTCGGAAAGGAAGTCTAAGATGATTATTTGCGGTCTAACTCTTGTGTGTCGAGGTGTTTTGTAAGCTGTAATTAATGAGGTCATTCGGACGTCTGTGGAATCCTGGGAGACTTTAGGTCATGTCATTTGTGGCGGGATGTGCTTCGGGTTTTTTTGTTGGTGTAATGTTTTTAGAGTTTACTTTTATGGTTATTGTTTGTTGTAGTTTGGGGTTATGATATTTGCTAATGCCATCATATTATGTTATTATTGATATTGTCTTTATTATTATCATTACTATGTCATTACTAATAGCACCGTAGTAATTAAGGGTTGTTTGGGCTT
>NW_028234430.1:814540-819540 GCF_977035675.1 Penaeus japonicus | reverse complement strand
AAAGGGGTAAAGATATCATTATTACTAAAATGATAATTATCATTTTTATACTATAGATTTCGGTATATTATAGGTTATTACTTTTCTTTTATCATGATTAACATTTATATAGATTATTTCTGTTATCAACATCATCAATTATATCATTATTACTGGGTTGATATTTTCCTAATTACCATTATTTTCTTTAATAGTCGATATTTATAGTTATTGATTACTATTATTTTGATGATGCAATATGAGATAATTCATATCATCACTTTTTTTTCATTATTATATCTTTACCAGTATCTCATGTCATGCCATACATGGTACGGATTCTCTCCCACCATCTCTCTTTTCTCCTACCTTCCTATTACCCTTCACCCTTCCTATTCCCCTTAGACCCCCTACCCCTCCCACTCAACCCACCACTAACACACACACACACCACAATACACATATACACCCAAACTCACACCCCCCCCCCCCCCCCCCCCCCAACCACACACCACACCAACACACACACACAAACACACACCCAACACACACCCAACACACACACACACACCCAACCACACACACACAAACACACACACACCCAACACACACACACACCCAACACACACACACAACCACCCACCCAACACTCACACCCAACACACACACAACCACCTTCCCAACATACACACACCCAACACACACACACCCAACCACCCACCCAACACACACTAATCCAACACACACACACCCAACCACACACTCACACCCAACACACACACAACCACCTTCCCAACATACACACACCCAACACACACACACACACCCAACCACCCACCCACTCACACACCCAACACACACACACACCCAACCACCCACCCAACACACACTAATCCAACACACACATACACCCAACCCCCCATCCAACACACCCACCCAACACACACACACACTCAAGCACCTTCCGCATGGAAACGCCATTGCACAGAGGCATGAAAAGGGCTTCTTCTCATCTTGCATTCCGAATCCCAAATTGGATCCTTGACGCGAGCAAACAGGATGTTGTTCTTCGTCACGTGACTCTTTTCTCGGAAGGAGTTTCAATAAAAGGAATTCGGTTTTGCTTTTAATGAAGTGTTGGATGGGGGGGTGGGATGGGGGGTTGAGGGGTGGGGTGGTGGGGGTGATGGGGGCTGAGGGGTTGAGGGGGGTGGGAGGTGATGGGGCTGAGGGGTTGAGGGGGGTGGGGTTGATGGGGGCTGAAGGGTTGAGGGGGTGGGGGTGATAGGGGCTGAAGGGTTGAGGGGTGGGCGGGGGGTGGGGGCTGAGAGGTTGAGGGTGGGGGAGGGTGATGGGGTTGTGGGGTGGATAGGGGAAAGGGGGCGGGGTTGTTGAAGGGTTGTGTTGCTTGGTTGTGTAAGTGGAGGGTTGTGTATGGAGGATAATTGGTGGCAGGTATGGTGTTATTGGTTGTGGGAGGTATATATCGGGCTCTTTTTGTGTGGTTGTTTGGTTGTGAAGGTTGTTATCTTGTGTGGGAATGTGGCGTGCTTTCGCTGGTAATATGTAGTTGTTAACTGTGCTGCCGTTGAGCGGGTTGTGGGGGGGTGGGGGTTACAAGCCTGTATTATTCGTATGATGTATATTGATGGTTGTAGGGGTTAAATGCAAGTGAGTTAGGAAATGTGGTTGGTTGTGAGGTTGTGTTATGGGTTGTTACAATAGGGAGGTTGATGTGGTTTGTGGCTTAAAAGATCGAGGTGGCTCTACGGGGGGGTGTTAGGCGTAATAATATCAGTGCAACAGGTTATTTTTGTGGTTGAAATATATTAGGATTCGAGAATTGTTTGTGTGTTGTCAGGAGGGGGTTAAGGGTTTTCTGATATATAGGACTCAAGATTATACGTGTTTAATTATAGTTATGTTATCATTATTTTATTGTGCATTTTAATGTGCGTCTTATCTTTGTGGTTTCTATTAGGTGTTTATTGGCGATTTAATCATCTGGTCTGGACTGTGATTTATTTTTGGCGATAATGTGGTTTACAGGCCGGGAGAGCGTTCCCTTGCTTCCTGTCTTGATTATAGTCGGTGATATTGGTGGTATTTGTAGTGCTATTATTTTGGTATCATTTTCATTGTCATTGACATTGTGATCGTCATTATCATATTTATTATTAGTTTTATTGTCAATTTTCCTTCCGGATGCGTTTATGATTAATATCATTGTCATTTTCACTCATGATGTGTTTATCGTCATTATCGTTCGTCCTCACCATTACCACCACAACATCCTTTTCATCACCATCCCTACCCAATCATCGGCACCATCACCACCACTGCCACCAACACACCATCATCACCACTATCCCGATCATCATCACTAGTGCTACCACCATAGCATCACCGGCGCCATATCACCACCACCACCACACCATTACCCTCATTGCCATCACCACATCACCACCGTCGTGTCCTATGCGGTGCAGTGTTAATAGCGGTCTGCCAGTCTTGATGAATTCAGTCGTGCATTGTCAGTGGATGGTAACCCCGGTTGTCTGTTGCACGTAGGAGGTGACTTTGAAGCGCAGTAAACAGACAGCGACAAACTGACTCGAGGTAACGAGAGCTTGTTTCTAGATTATTAACGTTCTTGTTATCATTATTATCATTATCCTTATTATTAGTAGTAGTGGTAGTGGTAGTGGTAGTTGCAGTAGAGCAGCAGCAGTAGTAGTAGTATCATTATCAGCACCATTATTATTACTATTAACATTATTATCTTTATTATTAACATTATTATCTTTTTTATTAACATTATCATCATTATTATCAACATTATTAGTATCTCCCTTATGGTCATCACCATCGTTATTGTTAATATCTCTATCAATATCATTACCATAATCACCTTCATAATCATAATCATCACAGCTATCATCATTACTATTTTCACAACTATCACCACATTCCTATCGCCACCACCGCCAGGCACATCATCACCTCCATACATCACCATAACCGCCTTCCCATTAACCCTTTTGCAACCTGAACATCCAAACGGGAAAGAAAAAATCCCTGGCAAGATTTTTAAACTATCAGCTGCCATTACCTCTTTGCAATCGACTCTGAAAGGAAGATCTTAAGATGATTTATTAGCGGCTCTAACCTCTTGTGTGTCGAGAGATTTGTAAGCTGTAATTAATGAGGTCATTTCGAGAGTCTGTGACCTGGGAGAATTTAGGTCATGTCATTTGTGGGCGAGGATGTGCTTCGGTTTTTTTGTTGGTGTAATGTTTTTAGAGTTACTATTATTGTTATTGTTGTTGTTGTTTGGGTTATGATTATTTGCTATTGCCATCATCATTATGTAATTATTGTTATTGTCATTATTATTATCATTACTATCGTCATTACTAATAGCACCCGTAGTCATTTAAGGGTTGTTTGGGCTTCTAGATTTGATTGTCCTGTTTCGCGGTATTATTAGTTTTTTTTCTTTGCTTGCAGCTCTATGCTTGCTGCTTGCAGTTATTTTTTTTTATTATGAAGCTCTGTCTCTTGATATCGGTCTCCTTCTCTCTATCGTCTCTCTCTCTGTCTGTCTCTGTCTCTCTCTCTCTGTCTGTCTGTCTGTCTGCCTGTCTCTCTCTCTCTCTCTCGCTCTCTCTCTCTCCCTCTCTCTCTCTCTCTCTCTCTCTCTCTCTCTCTCTCTCTCTCGACTCTCTGCTCTCACTCTATCTCTCTCTCTCTCTCTGGTCTATATATATATTATATATATATATATATAGATATATATATATTATATATATAGTATATATATATATATGTATGCATATATATCTAGATCCTTTTTTTGCTCTGTATGTATTCGTGTTTACAAAGTTCTTTTTTGCACGCACGCTTGAAAAAAAGCGTTGTTGTGTTCGAATACATGTCTCCTTTTACTTTTAAATGATGAATACACTTCATCATTTTTTCCGGTTAACCTGATGTGTAAAATTAAAAACGAAACATGTGTTTGTTTTGAAAAGAAAATCTTTTTAACAAAAACAAACAAGAAAAAGAAACCAAAAAACTAATAGATGAAGAAGAAGAAGGCAAGAACTCCACTGCATATATGCAAAAGAAGAGCAAAGAAAAAAATCATGTTATCGTTCATGCGACGTTACATACGTACCTGCAATTATGATATACAAATAATACGGAAAGTTGATTTCTCTCTCTCTCAAACACCCTATCCCATCCCATCCTTCACCCTCTCTTTCCTTCTCCATACCTCCATCCCTCCTTCCCCCTCTCTCCCTCCTATCTCATTCCACCCCCTACATCCCTCTTTCTCCCCCCCCCCTCCTCCTTTATCCTTCCCTTCGAAGTATTTAACTCACTGTCACCAGGAACCTGTCCACTATGTCCATGGCTTAGTACTATTTTGAAAGGGCTTGGTCACTAAAGATTCACTGACCATTTATATGCAGGAAAACATGTCAATACAAAATCATTGTCGGCAGTGCATGTATACATCAACTCCCGGGTTAGTGTTAACAATAATGAACGTGATAATGAAAAAGAAAGAAAGGAAAGAAATAATTATGAAAACACTAATTGACGAATGCATAGAAGACATGTGAAAAAACTGTTCAGTATCCAAGAAATTGTTTCAATCCAAAATACATATCACACACCACACACACTCATCACACACACACAACCACAGCCCCACACCACTTCACACACCCCCCACCCCCTCCCCCCCACCCAAAACACACACACACACACACACACACTCACTCACACACACACACACGCACACACACTCACACACACACACACCACACACACCGACACACACACACTCACTCACACACCACACACACGCACACACACTCACACAACACACCACACACACCACACACACGACACAATCACACACACACACACAACACACACACATCTTCACACTATATATTATATATATATATTATAGTGATATATATATATATATTCATACTATGTACAGT
>NW_028234430.1:787277-789777 GCF_977035675.1 Penaeus japonicus | reverse complement strand
ACACGAATAATACTATGACTAATAATAACGACAATGATAATGAAGACGAAGACGGAGATGAAGAAGAAGAAGAAAAAGATGAAGATGAAAAAGAAAAAGAAAATGATGATGGTAATAACGCAAATAACAACAATAATAATAAAACAAACAATTGATAACAACAACAAAAACAACAACAAACAACACCCCCTCCAAAAAAAAACAAAAAAAAACAAGGTGAATGATTAACTTTTGACCCTGACAGCCTACAAATCATAAAACTTTCCAGCAAAAGTACTAATCACAGGAAGAGCAAACAGGTCTACAACCATTTACTCTGTTTACTCGAACCTTCATTAATTACAACTTTTCTCATTTGTTTCATACTTTGTGAGTCACGTTAACAGCCCGTGTTTGGACATGCAATATTGCACTACACTATCATTGGCAGACCAAAGATTAGAGTCGGATTTTCAGGTTGCAAGAGAAGCCTCTCATGATTTCAAGTTGCAAGTGATGATGATGATGATGATGATGATGATGATGGTTGTGATGGTGGAGGTGATGATGATGATTGATGATGAGGATGAGGATGAGGATGATGGTGGTGGCGGTGATGATGACGATAACAATGATAATAACGATAACGATGACGATGATGGTAATGATACTGATGTTGATGTTGATGTTGATGATGAAGAACATACATTTGCATATGTTGATACCAACACTAATGATTAAGATTATAATAGTCATCATAATAATGATAGAATTGATAATGATAATAATAATAATGATGATGATAATAATAACAACAATGATAGAAACAATGTGTATTATGAATCTGATGATAATGATATTCATGATAATAATAATAATGATGATAATGATAACGATGATAGTAATTATAATAGTATTATCAGTAATAATGATGATGATAAAAACGATGATGATAATGATAATAAAGCTGATAATGATAATGATGATAAAGCTGATAATGATTATGATAATGATAATAACGATGATAATAATGATGAAATAATGATAATAATGAAATTAATAGTAATAATATCAATAACAATATCAATAAAAACAACGATGATAATAACAATGATATCAATAATCATAATGATAATCATGATAGCAATAATAATACTGATAACGATGAATTTCCACCGATGAACAGTACTTCAAAAAAGAAAGAGAGAAAAGTTTTAACAACATACATTTTCATCAACTGGTTTCCCAGACAATAAATAACATTACAGCAATTTGTAGTCACCATTGGTTCAATTCACTATATTGCTAGCTTTGTATTATTTTGTTTTTCTGTATATATATATATATATATATATATATATATATATATATATATATATATACATATATACATACATATATATATCTTTAATCAACCTTGTAACTTATGATATACTGCTTTATAGATATTTACACAGAACTAACGAGAGGGAAAACATGGATTGAAGAAATGAAAATTATGTAAATCCATGTTTTTCAAATGAGCCCTGACAAGTATTCAAGGGGTAACTATATTAAAATTAAAAGATAAGATAAGATAAAAACAACTAATTGTTATTGATGCTGAAGATTAGAATTAACCTATCTTATGCATTATAATTTTTTATATATATATTTTGGTGTTATTATCATTTTTGTGTGATAATAAAGATTTTTAATGACTTTGAATCTACTTTGTGTGTTTAATTAATAAGCCTATGGATCACTGCACTGTTTCATATAAAAAGGCCTAAACATATGATATAGAGCACCTAGGTAAGTGAATGAAAGCTTAATCAAAGGAGAAAAAACACGCAGCCTACAAGATGGTTATATGTGTTAACAAAAAGCTTTTCCTTTGGACACATTTCCAGATTTGTTTAATCTCAATCTCTCTCTCTCTCTCTCTCTTTCTCTCTCTCTCTCTCTCTCTCATATACTGGTAACTCTCAGATTTATTTAATCTCAATCTCAGTCTCTCTCTCTCTCTCTCTCTCTCTCTCCCATACTGGTAATTGGACAATAAACAGAGAAAAACAAGTATTTGTGCATAAGTAAATAAATGTTAACTGAAAATCAAACGCAAATACCTATTTTGCAGACTTTCTTTTTTATTATTAATTTCTCTCCATATTGGATGAAATCATTGCAGCTTAGGGAACAATAAATAATAACAGATCGAACTGTATGTTTACCCATGCTTTCATGCCAGATGCAAAGAGGTGTAAACATTCCTGTGACAATACATGATCAGTTGTGACAAATAAGCAAAAACTGAATCCCAATAGAAAGGGCAAAAGGAGTATTTAGAATGATTATAGAAACATATTCTTCAAACCCAGAAACAAACCTTAAACAATGTGTATTTTCTATATTTCCTATTTGCGATTTATGTATATTTAAAAAAAATCACACACACACGAAAGGAAGCATAAAAAAAAGCAAAAACCAAAAATAACTTTCCAAGACTATACTATGGTTCTTTGTTGTCTTCAGCTTTTAA
>NW_028234430.1:775647-779677 GCF_977035675.1 Penaeus japonicus | reverse complement strand
TTTTTTTTTTTTTTCCTCCTGTCCTTGGGTTGGATAGATAGATAGTTAAGTTAGATAGATAGTGAAAACGAGAGAGAGAGGGAGCGAAGGGGGTGGAAAGAGAAAGAAATTGTGGGGTAAAGAAGAAGAAAAGGGAGGGGAGAGGAATCAGGGAGGAGGCGATAGAAAAAAGGAGAGAGAGAGAGAGAGAGAGAGAGAGAGAGAGAGAGAGAGAGAGAGAGAGAGAGAGGGTGAGAAGAGTGCGAAGAGAGATGTGAGAGGATCGGGAGAGAGAGAGAGAGAGAGAGAGAATGGAAGGGCGGCAAGTTGTGTGCATGATTAATGCTATTGTTCATTTCTGTATCTATTGTACATATTGTGCATGCGTTTGCAAGAGCATATGTGCAAGACCAAATTTATATGATGGCTCACTTCGTCTTTAATTAACCAACCACTTGATAAAAACTTTCACCTTTTACCCAAAAAAGTATCCACAACTCGAGCCAAACAAAATTTGCGGATCCACAAATTAAATCCAATCTTTCATCATTCCTTTTAATTAAGCCACAATTATAACGGAACTTCCATCTAGCAACCCGAAAGGAAGCCATAAAGTCGAAGCGACGGCGTGTTCCGTGGTTTAATGCCTTCTAACATAAGCAACACATAAACACCCGGATATCTCGCGTGCAGGTGCCAACGTTCGCTAGACACTTTAATCTTGGGTCTTGTATCTCTTGACAATTGGTCGAGTTTATGAGAAAGGTGTTTCAGACAGGAGGGATAATGGAAGCAGAGAAAGGAAAAGGAAACATGTTGTGTACCCTATTTTGACTTTTTTATTTATTACATTTTTTTTGTTTGTTTGTTTGTTTGTTTAGTAGTGCGGAAGAATTCAAAATGTTTAGAAAATATTGAATTATTTGTGATCTTTATAAGTTTCATACTTTCAAGACACACATTTATAATAATTTCAATAATATAAATAAAAACAATGATGATAATAATGATATTAATCATAATAAGAGTGAAGACGATGCTATAATACATTCACTAGACTTGAAATTAGCTCATATTGAACCTTGACTGAGTTGTAAGCTGAGCCTAATGTTATTAAAATCATGATACTCCTTCATTGCACACGTTTACTGTTGCACCTCGCTGGCCACTGCCACGAGTCAATCAGTCAAAAGCGATTAAACATATAGGGTTGACGCATCACGCTAACCCGAAGACCCGCTGAATTAGAAGGAGATTAAAGCTTCTGATAGAGACTATTATGTGCATTGTGGCAACATTGTGGTTATTTTGGGGTATTTTGCAAGGTGGTCAACTATTTTTTTTTTTTTATGGGGGGGTGGGGGTGGAAGGTGGTCTACTATTTTGATGTAGACTTTTTTTTTTTTTGGGGGGGGTACGTTTTGTTTTATTTTGTCTTTTGATGTGGATTTTTGAGGATTTGTTGCACTGAGAAAATGCATGTTTTTAATTATGCTCTCCACGGGAATGTTTCATCTTTTGGGTTGAAATATAATAATTACAATATTAATATGTGAGATTGTTAAGGAATTATCTGATTTCACTAGCTGTAATTCCTGAATATCATAATCTTATAAGATTGAGGAATGTATTAAGATATTTAACGAAAAGATCTGAGGAAATCACAATTTATATGAATGCATTTTTTTCATAAGCAAGATGCCTTATTGATAGATTTTCACCGTACTTTACTAATATGTATTGATATATATATATATATAATATATATATATATATATATATATATTATATATATACATATATACTTGGTATATATATATATATATATATATATATATATATATAGAGAGAGAGAGAGAGAGAGAGAGATGAGGAGGAGAGAGAGAGATACATATATATATATTATATATATATATATATATATAGATATATATATATATATATATATATATATATATATATATATACATATATGTATATATATACATAAATATATATAAATAAACATATATATATGTATATGTATATATATATATATATATATATATATATATATATATATATATTTATAAGTGTGTGTGTGTGTGTGTGTGTGGTGTGTATTTGTATGTGTTTTTGTATGTCTGTGTGTCTGTCTGTGCAAATGTGTGTGTATGTATAATGTGTGTGAGGACAGATATAAAAAGACAAAATCAAATCTGGGTAAGGAAACAAAAAAACATATATATACAAAAAATATACAATCCTGTTTTCCGCGTAGGATTCCCGTGAACAAAGGCAGAGGGTGACCTTCTGGGACTTGCCTGACACCGCGTCCTTTCATCAGCCGAGGTCCACCTCAGGGATGCGAGCGCCCGACCTCTACACTTGTCTCTATAAATCTTTTAAATCAAATAAACATTGCAGGGAAGCACAGACCCACGCCGGTACACGGACATGCACACAGACACACACACACACAGACCCACAGAGACATACACACAGACACACACACATACACTCACAAACACACACACACACCCGAACAAACACACACACCTGAACAAACACACACACACACCCGAACAAACACACACACCTGAACAAACACACACACACACACACACACGAACAAACACACACATACACACACCCAAACACACACACAGACACACAAACACACACACACATAAAGACAAACACACGCACACAAACACACGCACCCAAACACACCCGAACAAACACAAGCACCCAAACACACACACACCCACCCAAACACGCGCACCCAAGCACACACGTACAAACACCTGTGCGTGCACCTAAGTGTTTATTCATTGGCCGTTCCGCCAGCACCCCTTTCCCTGGCGCTCGTGGCGGTGTGGCCATTACCCAAACTAAAGGCCGTAAAACAAGTGACGAACGCTGCGGAAACTCTCGCTGCGGCTAAACGGAGACTACAAACGAACTTCTGAACTGGGAGTGTTTTACGCCCGCTCTCTCTCTCTCTCTCTCTCTCTCTCTACCACGCTCTCTCTCTCTATCCACCGCTCTCTCTCTCTCTCTCTCTCTCTTCTCTCTCTCTCTCTCTCTCTCACATTCGCTTCTCTCTCTCCTCTCTCTATTTCTCTCTCTCTCTCTCTCTCTCTCTCTCTCTCTCTCTCTCTCTCTCTCTCTCTCTCTCTCTCTCTCTCTCTCTCTCTCTCTCTCTCTCTCTCTCTCTCTCTCTCTCTCTTTCTCTCTCTCTCTCACTCACTCTTTCTCTTTCTTTTCTTTCTTTCTTTTTTTTTCTTTCTTCCTTTTGTTTATTTTATTTCGTTTTTTTTTATTACTTTGGGCAACTCGAATGGGAGAGAAAAATGAGGAGGAGGAGGAGGAGAGGGAAGGTTGGGGGGGGGGGATAAGGGAAGAAATTGGGTGAAGGAGGTAAGAAGAGGAAGGAAGAAAAGGAGATGAAGTGAGGAAGAAGGAAGTAAGAGGAGGAAGAGGATGATTGAGGAGAAAAAGAAGGGGTGGTTGTTGATAATATTAATTAAAAAATTTATAAAACAAAAAAAAAAAAACATCATTATTATTTTATTTATTTTTTTTTATGACAGAAGAGGAATAAGGAGGAGAAAAAGAAGAGTAAAAAAAATAAATAATCAGGAAGGACAAAAGAAGGAAAACACAATAAAAAAGAGGAGAGGGGAATAAGTAAGAACGAAAAAGAAGGGGGAATAGAGAAAACAGGAGGACACGAGAAAAGGAGGAGTAAAGGGAAGAACTGAAGAACACAAGGAAGAGAGAAAAAAAAGAAGGAAAGAAATAAAATGACAAAAAAATAAGCGTGAAAAGAAACGAGCTATTATTATCATTATCATCATCATTATCATTGTTACTTTCATCATTACTGTTAGTTTTCTTATCATCATTATTATTATAATCATCATTAATCTATTCATCACTATTATTATTATCACACTCATGACCATTAATATTATGTATTATTGTTATTATTACTATCAATATTATCACTATAATTATTGTTTAATCTCATCATATTGCTATTGCTATTAACATTTTCATAATGGTT
>NW_028234430.1:740647-745647 GCF_977035675.1 Penaeus japonicus | reverse complement strand
TGTGGTGTATGTGTGTGTGTGTGTGTGTGTGTGAGTTGTGTGTGTGTGTGGTGTTGTGTGTGTGGTGTTGTGTGTGTAATGATTATACAATGAAACATTTTATGCTAAACACCCATTGTGGAAAAAAAAAATTCTTTTCTATTACATTTAAATGTGAAAGGAAGATATCCTATTAAGCCGTACAAGGGGTACTGAATATTTAATTGGCTGTAAGGGGTTAAGAGCTTGCAAGGTTGAGCAAAACGGATCAATGGAAAAAGATAAAAGGAGAGGGGAAAGGAGGGGATAAGATTTGGATTGATGCTGCCTTTATAGTGCTTTATAAATCGTCTTCGCTTTTGATTGGGATATCAATTTAAATCAGCGTTTTTGAATATTAAATTTTGTATCCGGGTTTAGTGTAACATCACCCGAAAGGTGACTCTCTAGTAATTATTTTTTTCGCATTAGAGTTCATTGTTATCCATCATAAAGATTGTTTTAGAAAGACAAATGATTGTCGGGATACTGATTCATTATTTACCTACAGTTACAGCCGAAGCGCCTGGTTAATTAATGAGATATCTACGAGATATTTTCTCTAACAAATTAGTGTGTCAATTCAAGGCTTTATACCCTATCTAAGTCCTTTTGGCAAGGATTAACACAGCAAATACTGAGCTTTTTGTATACAAAAAAAAAAAAAAAAAATACAAAAAAAAAAAAAAATCTCAAGGGGCAGTTGGGAATTTTTAATTCTTGTATGCGAAAGCATAGGATGTAGTACGAAGGGCAGGTTACAACTTGAAATATAATCTGCAATCAGAAAACAGTCCTTATAATGACGACAAATTTTACTTCATTATTATAATGCGAGAAAGAAAAGGGCTATATTTGTAAAAGGAATTTATGATGATGAAGTTGTCTGCACGAAAGAATAGAGAGGACGTAGGTATAGTAACGAGCATCATGCATATAAAGTGTTTTATAATTCAGTCATTAAGTATTTTTATGAATAGCCAGATTAGATGAATAATGATGGACGTAATGCGCATATTGCCTACGTTGGCTTAAACATAATCTTTGCAGTTTTTTTCTTGGAAAATTTCTGATGATGCTGGGGGGGTAGCTGTATCTTATGTATGTGTTTTAGAGGTTGTTACAGTTGCATCAGTGGTTAAACGGAGGAATGCTAGGACGGGATTTCCATTTCGAGAATGAAAAAAAATTGGATATCTATCAATCAATTTTAACTTCATTCAATAGATAATTAGAAAAATAACTGACTCGCATAATATTCATTTAATCGAGCCTAACATTTTTATCAATTTATTTACATTCGAATCATGATCTCCCCGTAATAATGCTTCGGTGCTCGTACCACTCGCCTCATCCAAGCGAAAGACTAACAACAAAAAGCATTTTGTTATAAGGAAAGCCAAGAAGACATCACTTCTGGCCTGAATGCTTACTATAGTGATAATGCACTTATCAACGACCTAGAGAGATTAACAAGGAGTGTGTGGGAATGCGAAAGCTTGGTCACACCTCTAGAGATCTGAGCTCGAGATGTTTAAATAAAGACATGGAAACGAAATAAAATAATCAACCTCCCCATGGGAAGAGCGAAGAAGTATCTAGGAAGGATGAGAAATTTCAGATGTTCAGTGGCTTAGGAATTGGCTTTTAAAATCTCAGAAGGAAACATTTTAAGGGGTAGTCTTAGTCAGAGAAAATCACGGTCTTTGAAGAGTTCCTCTATTGAACTTGAAAGTGTGTAAGATCAATAAGGGAATATTCTTCATTATAATGGGGCAGGTTAGAACCCCGTCACTATATACAGAGTAATGATGTGAGTAATATACATTATGATGGAGAGGACAATATAGGTAACATCTGACGTCTAGGCATATAGGATCATAGGATAGCGGCATCATAGGATCAGGGCATCAAAGACATCAAAGGCTATCATATATATATTTTCATTTATATATAAATATATATATATTTAATAGATATATATATATAAATATATATATATATATATTTATATACATAAAAAACAAAAAATAAAAAAAAAAAAAGATATATATATATATATATATATTTTATATATTTATATATATATATATATATATACATACATATGCTTACAAATGCATATATATGTGTGTGTGTGGTTTATATAGATATATTTATATTATATATATATATATATATATCTATATATTGTAGTTATTATATATTATATATATCTATATATATACATATATATGTTATATATATTTTATATTTATAAATAATCTTTATATATATATATATGTGTGTGTGTGTGTGTGGTGTGGTGTGTGAGTGTGTGTGTGTGTGTTGTGTGTGTTGTGTGTGTGTGTTAGTGTGTGTTATGTATATATATTTATATATGTATATGTGTACTATTTGTGTGTGTGGGAGTGTTGTGTGTGTGTGTGTTTGTGTGTTTGTATATATATGTAAAATAATGGTTGTGTGTGTATATTATCAATATAAATATATTATATATATATATATATATATATATACATATTATTATATATATATTATGTGTGTGTGTGTGTGTGTGTGAGTGTGTGTGTGTGTGTGGGTGTTGTGTGTGTGGTGTGTGTGTGTTGGTATGTGTGTGTTTATGATGTATATTTATTATATATATTATATTTATATTATCTATATATATTATAGGAGAGAGAGGAGAGAGGAGAGAGATGAGAAGTGAAGAGAGAGGAGAAGAGAGGAGGGGAGGAGAGAGAGAGAGATGAGAGCGAGGAGAGATGTATATATAGATATATATAGATATAATTTTAATATAATATATATATATATATATATATACACCACACAACAACAACAAACACACACAACATATATTATATATATATATAAAACATAATATATATATATTATTTTTAACTTAAATTTTCTATTTATTATATATATAGATATATCTATATATTATATAATATTATGTATTATCTATATATATATATATATATATATATATTTAATATATATAGAGATATCTTTATATATATATATATATATATATATATATTATTTGGTAATTTATATATATAGATTATATATATATATTATATATATATATATATGCGTTGTTGTGTGTGTGGTGTGCGTGTGTGTGTGTGTTTGTGTGTGAGTGTGTTTATTTATACATATACACTATATAACATTATATGGAGGGAAGAAGAGGGACATGGAGAGCGAGAACAGAAAAAGTTAGGGAGGAGGGGTTACGGGAGAGGCCCGATGGAGGGAAGGACAATGGATTTGAGAAGAGTTAGGGGGGGGGGGGGGGGGTGGGGGGGGGGGGGGGGGGGGGGGGGGGGGGGGGGGGGGGGGGGGGGGGGGGGGGTGGAGGGGAGGGAGGGGGGGGGGGGGGGGTTGGGGGGAGGGTTGGAGGACGCAGGCTGGGAAAATGATTTTTCTAAAGAGGGAAGAAAATACAATCGATTTTTTTTTATTCGATCTTGATATTTTTTCGAAAGGATAGGTCTTTTAAAAGATGGCACCATTTTGAAATTTAGGTCAATAGTTTCTGGGGGAACCGTAACGTATCGATAGTGTTGTGTATGTGTGTGTGTTTTTCTTTTTTTCTTCTCTCTTTTCTCTCTTTTTTTTCTCTTCTCTCTACTCCTCTTTCCCGTATGTATATATTATATATTATTTATATATTATTATAATATATTTTATATTATATATATATTTTATAATATATATATATATATATATATACTGATAATATATATATACATTATATATATATAATATATTATATATATATATAAAAATATAATTATATATATATATATATGTATATATATATATATATATATATATATATATATAATAGATATAAAATTATATATGTTATATATATATATTTTATATTTTATTATATATATATTATACATAATATAAATACTACGTATACTTTCTATATATTAAGAAAAATGAAAAACTGAAAGGAAAAAATCGACGCGTTGAACTTTTTTAAGAAAGTTCATCATCCAGGGTAGCTATGATGAGGAAACTTTTTTACAAGAAAGTCGCGAGTTTTTCCTTTTCAATTTGTGGCAGTGTTTTATTAATTCTGTTTGTGCTCGGATACTGTGTTTTTGTGGTGGTTTTTTGTTTATATAACTATAATTATATCTATTATTATTATATATCTATATCTCTTTTCTATCTATCTATCTATTATAATATATAATATATGTGTGTGTGTGTGTTTGTGTGTGAGTTGTGTGTGTGTGTGTGTGTGTTTGTGTGTGTGAGTGTAGTGGGTATATATATATATATATATATATATTATATATATTATTATATATATAGATATATATATATATTATATATATATATTTATATGTATATATATATACAGTTATATATAATATCTATATATATATATATATATATTTATATATATATATATATATTTAATATATATATGTATATATATATATATTATATTATATATTTATTACATATATATACGTTCTGTGTGTGTGTGTGTGTGTGTGTGTGTGTGTGGTGTGTGTGTAGATAAATGCTCCTACATTCAACAAAAATATGTCTTCTCTACCGCGCACATTTGTGTGATGCGTGCAAATGAATATTGTTTAAACTGAAATCCCTTTCAAATGTCAGATAAGGAGTTTTTCCGTTTGGGATTGAAAAGGAAAAAAGTTTATTTTGGGGGGGTTTTTTCCCATATAAATAAAAAGGTTTTTTTGTATTTGTTTTGGTCAAAAGGGGACTGAAAATTACCCCAAATTTAAGGGGGGTTAAGGGGTTAAGGGGGTGAGGGAAAAAAAAGGGAAAAAGGGAGAAGGAAAGGGAAAGAAGGGTGGAAAGGGGTAAAGGAGAAAGTGAGGGGGAGAGGGGGAAATAAAAAAGATAGAGATACCTTGGGGTAAAATAGGAGGCAGACAGGATTTGGAAAAGAAGAGAGGGAAAAAAAAAAATTAAAT
>NW_028234430.1:736714-740547 GCF_977035675.1 Penaeus japonicus | reverse complement strand
GTCATAATAGGACGACATTAAGAGGGTCTCCCATTAATAAGACGCAGAATAGGGCGCCTGAAAGCCTTGTTTTGAAAGTGTTCTAATTACCATGCATGGCATTAGTGTTACACAAAGAGGAGGATGATTATGGTTATGATGTTACATGAGATGAGGAAATAAGCATGATGATAGAGATGAAAATAGTATGGTGATGATTATGATGATAAGCATGGTGATAATTGTAATAGTGAGTGTGATGATACAGATAGCGATGATAAAGTTGATAAAAGAAATATGATTATAGTAGTAATGTATGATAATGGTAATGATAACAGAGAGACAGACAGAGGGACATAGATACATAGATAGATGAATTGATTGCTAGATCATGTAGATAAATGCATCAATGAATACTTTCACAACGCAAGAGATGTAATTGGCGCGTTTCGAATAGTTCACCCACTTGCTTTGAAAAGCTATTCAGTCTAATTTATACCTTTTTCAATATTTGGCATAATTAACTAGATCCAGCTTGAGACACATTGATATTTTCATCATAATTCAACTCCAGCCCTCCTCCGCTCTGCAACTTCGGGTAGGAAATAACGTTAGTCTACACAACGTTAAGTCGACAGTCACACTGAAATACCAATACCGTTTAAGTTTTTATTTGTTGTCGCGATATGAAATGATATAAATGCATGAAACTCTCGATTTATGAAGCACAACATTCCCATTAAATGAGCAAAGTTCATGGAGCTTGGTGTGTTCATCGTGGGCGATTGAATAGCAGTTGCAGTTGTTGCTCGATCCTAAAAGTGACAAAACTGAACACATGTTGCAGTCGGAGTATTGGCTGATGTTGAACTTCCTGTCCTCTGGCTCTTTCTAGTCGATTTTGCAATTTTTTTTTTTTTTTTTTTTTTTTACTTATTTGTTGATATTGATAGTATTGGTAATGTGTGTTGTTGTTTTCTCTTTTGTTTTGGCTATTTTTTTTATTGTGGTCTTTTGTTTGTTCGTTTTTTGAGTTGGTCTGAGTTATTTTCATTTTTTTTAATGGTGTCTATTTTGTTCATGTTTTGTCTTTTTTAATTTATTGTATATATTTTTCCTTTGTGTTATTCTCGTCGTATCCTTTCTCTTTTTTTTCCTTAGCCATATCCTTCTTCTTCGTCTTCTTGCTCTTCCGTCTTCTCCTTTTCCTCTTTTCCATTCAATTTTCCTCTTCACTTAAATTAGTATAAGATCTCTCTCTCTCTCTCTCTCTCTCTTTTTTTTACCTATAACTCTATCCATTCATCTACCTATCCGTATGCCTGCCATTCTCTTTCCATCTATCTATCTATTTATATATCTATCTATCTATTTGTCTGTCTCGCTGTTTCTCCTTCTCTCTCTCCTTCCCTCTCTCACATATTCTCTCTCTATCTCTCTCTCTCTTTCTCTCTCTCTCTCTCTCTCTCTCTCTCTCTCTCTCACACTCTCTCTCTCTCTCTCTCTCTCTCTCTCTCTCTCTTTCTCTGTGTGTGCGTGTTTGTGTGTGTTTTACTCTCACTCAGTCACGTGAAGAAGTTTTAGAAAAAATTGAGCCAGGTGAGAATCTCAAATAAGAATCCTTTACTGTAAATCTGATTTTCGCTGTTTTTATCTATTCACTTTAATGGAATAAAGTTTTCCTTTCTTTTAATCTCGGAAGATAAGTGTAAATGCTGTAGGAATACAGTTTCATCCGTAGAGTCAATCACGTGTCCTGATGTTTACTGAGTGAGTCATGTCGAGGCAGAGACCTCGTCAGGGTAGTGTTGTGTTTCTTAAACATAACCAATGATATCAAAACTGGTATAGATATTCGTTCTTACCCCCCCCATCTCCCCTCTTGTTGGTGTCCTTTTCCTCCCGTCGCGCCCATACCCCCACCCCCTACCCCCCCACCCCCCATCCCCCCTACCTCTCTCTTGACTCACCCTTCATCTCTCTTTCCTTCTCCTATTATTCCCTTCCCCTCTCTCCTCTTTCCCCTCTCTCTCTTATCTCCTCTCCACGTTTTCCTACTCCCTTCAGCTTTTCCTCCTCTCCTCCATCTATCCTCCCCCCCCACACCCACCACCCACCCACCCCACAGCTGTACTCCTACCCCCCCCCCTCCCTTTTATTAGGATATTTTACTCAATTAAATTACCTGAACAGAGAGAATTTCGCAGAGTCCTTTGATCTGCTTATACTGTCTATCATTTTCTCGATATCACGGACACTATAATGATAATAATGATCGTTGTAATGATGATAATGATGAGGATGATAACAATAACAATAACGAAAAGTAATATTGATAATAATAACAATGACACCAATAAGAAGAGGGAGAACATCATTCGTTTTACAGCCTCTGCAAAATTGGGAAGCATGAATCATACCGGTTGCATCGTAGTTCCGGCTGAAAGAATATGCATTTGTAGATTGATATTTTCCCTTTTATCATTTATCTTATTGGTAGGTTCAGTCTTATTCATTTATTTAATCTAAAAGGGATTTGATTAACGGTTATACATGTCTATGAAATTTGATTCACTATAAATGACATGTGCGTGCGTGAGTGTGTGTGTGTGTGTGTGTGTGTGTGTGTGTGTGTGTGTGTATGTATATATATACATATACATATATATATATATATATATATATATATATATATATATATATATATATATATACATGGATATAATTAACTAACGATAGATGAACAGATAGATAGATCAGTAAATATGATGTGATTCGTGTGTGTGTATGTATATCTATATCTATATCTATCCATCCATCCATCTATCTATCTATCTATCTATCTATCTATCTATCTATCTATATATATATCTGTGTGTGTGTGTGTTTGTGTGTGTGTGTGTGTGTGTGTGTGTATGTGTGTGTGTGTGTGTGTATACATATAAACACACACACACGCACACACATCTGCATATCCACATTGCACACTTCCAGGTTGCAAATGCTAAGTACTGCGTCTCCCGTCCTTACATTTATTCCTCTGTGGTGTAATGGTTAGCACGACCCTCTCACAAGGCGGTAGGCGCGGGTTCGACTCCCGGCGGTGGACAATGTATATATATATAAATATATATACAACTTTTATGGATTACTTAAAGACATATCAGGGAATATCAGTGATTTTACGCTAAAACATGTGTTTATATGTATACATACATATGTATACATAATATACCATAAACATTTGTGTACATACATTAAACATATTCCTTCTATTATACTATACTTATATATATGTTATAAATAAAATAAATAAATAAATAAATAAATATATATATATATATATATATATATATATATATATATATATAATATGTATAAGCATATGTATACATACATGCACACACACACACACACACACACACACACACACACACACACACACACACACACACACACACACACACACAATAGCAGGAATTATATATATAACACCCAAAGCAAATAGTTAATACCAAACTCCAGCCAAAGATCCACCCACACCACACCTATATAACTATAATATATATATATATATATATATATATAACAAAATCACTATAATATATATATAATATACGCTTATACATACACATATTCTTATCACATAAGAAGCTCAACGCTTAATAGCACCGACTCGGACGAAACATTTCTCCTATATACTTTTTAAGATACTATGGTAAAGCCCGCACACTAGTGCACTTCTCTGTAGAGGCTATTCTAAGGGATTACATTATTTTCTTATTCCTTCCTTCCTCTTAAAACCTTATCGAGAGCGGACACTGCAAAGTGAGTTGCGCATCAATATTGTTCCT
>NW_028234430.1:717330-729114 GCF_977035675.1 Penaeus japonicus | reverse complement strand
TGACCACGATTTCTCACTATTGCTCAGAAATCCTGGATCAGGTAGACTGCATTATCATCACTGATTCCAACCATGGTGGTAGTAAAAGGGAATGATGTACGACAGGCTACGAGGAAAGCAGAAAAAACCCTTTAGTAATCTTGTGGAGCATCCTAGCCGAGACTGCTAAGGCGTAATTGAATGGCTGCAGCAGGTCGGTTGCCCTGCAGCGCCACAGAGAGGAAGCGAGAACCTCCCCTCGCCAGCTGGTACTCAGACGCCACAGGCTATGAGTCGCTGATCTCTCTAAACAGATACCAAGCGAGCCGAATCAGTCCTTCACAGACTGAGATTAGGCTACCCTTGTGCGGCAATCATACCCACCATTGGGCAAGATGAGCGACGCTGCAGCCATTGTGGCGCGCCGGACGCCAAGGTAAAGCACTATCTGATGGAATGTAAGCACACTCGCTTCTCAGGCAGGGCCCAGAGACGACAGCCACCGGTTTTTGGAAGGCGGCTATGCACTATTGGCTTTCCCCGGGCAACTGAGCGCCTTCTGGCAATCCAACCGCCAACGTAAGCATTCAGTAATGATGATCAGATGAGCCAGCACTTAAAGCGGCAGAGGCCGGGCCGCCTCGAGCATATAGCCCGGCGAAGGAAAGCCTTCGCAGATCTCTCTGAACTGAACTTAACTGGGACCTCACATGAACATCCTACATGGGTTTCACAGGGTAAGAGCACTGCTCACAGTAGAGCCACTGTTAACTGAGCACTGTCAGCACACCAGATCTGTCATTGTTTCCTGGACCTGGAGAAGCCTTTGAACAGGCAAGCCCACTGCCATTCAAGAGGTCCTGATCCGCATATGAATCAAGGCAGACTGCTTGCCTGGATTGGGTGACCTACTTCCGGACAGAACTGCCAGAGTGATGTTCCAAGTCACCTTTCCATGCATCTACCCCTGAGAAATGGCACTCCACAGGGGGGGTCCTCCTCCCGGCTCTGTTTACCACCCCATGTTAAGTCATCCTCGACATTCCACTCCAGCGGGGTGCAAGATCATCTCATATGCAGATGATTTGGCAATTATCTCCGTTGGGAACGCAAACGAATGAGATTTAATCAGAAAGACCCAGCGTTGTCTGATCAATGACTGAGAAGCCGCAGAGTCGGGCTGTCAGATCTCAGCAGCCAATCGAAGGCAATTGCGCTGAAACAGGATGTCCGAGACCAAAGGCTGCGAGTCCAAGGGATAGAGCTAGAGTGGGTTAATGTCTTCCAATACCTGTGTGTATGGTTGACAGTAAGCTTACTTTCCCTCGGAAGTTCAATACCTCCTAAACAGGACCAAGGCAAGACTCTCTGTCATGAGAGCACTGTCAGGGCGGCGCTTAGGGCTGGGCCACCGTGTACGAAGATCCTTCTATGTGCACGCTGTCCCGTCCATTGTGACTAGGCCTCCGTCGCCCTGATTACAGTCATGCCTGACTACGGCAAAGGCTTACGTCCATGCAAAACGATGCCGCCAGGATCATTCTGGTGATCCTATATGGCAAGGTTTGCCAACCACCGCTCTTGGAGGCTATCCTTTTCCCTCTGGACACCCGGATCGATCAGATGGCGGCTCAGTTTCTTGCCAAGGTCTTACAGACCCCATTCGACTCGCAGCTAAGACAAAAAGTGCAGCGTCGGCTTGCACAGAAGCCATGAACCTTTGCCACAACTCCCTGGCTGTCTCATACAGCCAGGGTGTGTGATACGCTTGAGCTCAAGAGACTCGTTGGCAAGGGCATGGACCTCCCCCACCCTGACTATGCACAGCCCCGCGTGGGCAAGAGTCCTTGATAGAGTATTCTGTTCTGAAACCTGTCAAGGAGAAAGACTCAGTAAACTCTCCGTCCTCCTTTTGAAGGCTTTGAGGCGAGAGAACATTGCAGAAATCACTCCACAGGTAGTAAAACCTACTTCACGGATTGGTTCTGTAAGACCCCATTTCCCACACTGCCAGGCGCCGGCTTTGCAGCACGGGACGTAGCACAAGCTATGCGGGTGTCCGACAATGCCTCCTCGCTCCACGAAGAGCTGTCGCGTATATGGAGCCCTAGCCCATGCTGCCCAGACGGACGGCATGTGTCATACATACAACTCTAGGGCCCCATTGACAGCCTGCAGCAAAGCACGCCCTTGATAACGTTTACCTTCTGACCACGATTTCCACTATTGCTTCAAGAATCCTGGATCAGGGTAAACGCATTATCATCAACTGCATTCCAAAGCACATGTTGGTATTAAAGGGAAACGAGGTAGCTGACAGTCCTAGCGGAGGAAGGCAGGAAAAACCTTGAGTAATCTTGTGGTGCATCCTACCGAGAACTGCTAATGCGTAAGTTGATGGCTGCAGGGCAGACGGTGCCCTGCATGCTCACAGATAGGAAGCAGAACCTCCCCCTCGCAGCTGTACTCCAGACCCACAGGCTATGAAGTCGCTGATACCTTTCTCTTTCCTCTAACAGAATAACCAAGCGAGCCGAAGTCAGTCTCACAGAATGCAGATTAGGGCTACCCTTGTTGCGTGGCAAATCATACCCACCATTGGCATGATGATCGACGCTGCAGCCATTGTGGCGCTCCGGACGCCAACTTGAGCACTATCTGATGGAATGCGAGCACACTCGCTTCACTCAGCAGGCCCTGAGACGACAGCCGCCGGGTGTAAGGCGGCTATGCCCTATTGCTTTTCCCCGTGGCAACTGGAGAGCCTTCTGGCAACCCAACCGCCCACGGTAAGCATTCAGTTATGATGATCAGATGATCAGCACTTAAGCTGGCAGAGGCCGGGCCGCCTCGTGCATATAGCCCGGGCAAGGAAAGCCTTCGCAAATCACTCCTGAACTGAACTGACCGCAGTATTTACTCAGGTACAACCAACCCCCCGTGATGCCACCCAAAACTTCCGAAAGGCTGCAAGAAGGCCGTAAGGGCCCAAAAGTCTATCACCAGGGTGGATAAGAAGGAAGAAGGCGCCTGGAGGAATGAGAGGCTACAGCATCTACATCTACAAGGTGTTGAAGCAGTCCACCCCGACACCGGTATCTCCTCCAAGGCCATGCCATCATGAACTCGTTCGTGAACCGACCTCTTTGAGCGCATTGCAGCAGAGGCTTCCCGCCTTGCACATTACATCAAGCGTTCCACATCACCAGCCGGGAGATCCAACAGCGGCCGTCGAGGCTGTTGCATGCCCGTAGAACTGGCCAAAGCACGCTGTGAGTGAGGCACCAAGCCTGTCCAACCAAGTACACCTCCTCTAAGTAAATTAGAAGGTTGCAACGGTTTTAACGCTAGTCCACGCTCTGACCCACACGGCTCCTTTAGGAGCCACAAATTGTGATAAAGCAGATAGAAAGACATGGGCGTTGTTATCTTGTTGTTTTTGTTAGTACTTTGCTATGCAACCGCGGAGCGGCGTGGTTTTGTGGTGCAGCTGTTTTTGTTTTATTTAGGCGGAGGGGCTTTTTTTTTTAACATAAACTCTAAGCGAGTATGTCTTGGTAGGGGCGTGTGTGGATTGACTTATCAGTTGCGCATTAGGAAGCATAGTAAAATAGAATGACATATGATCTGGTGCATACAGAAATGTAGCTATATTCCAGGGCCATGTGTTAATAATTCCATATCCGTTACTTATATGATTTCTTTCCTTTTTTATCTGAAAGTCGTTTGACAGCAAATTGCTCTTACGAATTGGGCACAATTAGCTGTGAGTGGCTTTAGTTGCGAAAAAAAACAAATCCATACATAGATGTACGTAGAAACAGATGACGAGAGTAACACAAAACACCTTGTGAAAAGAAAAATAAGAGAAAGAAACCTAAACACAAACAGCTGTGCAATATTACCTGATACACACACATCAAGATCAGTCAGTCATAGGTATGATGGTCGTTCACTTTATTTCATCACACCAGTCAAATTAAGAGTTACACACTAAAAAAAATAAATTCACTAATATAACACTACAAGACCACACATATACCACAGCCCATGTTTGAAATGATGATTTTTCACAGCTTGCAAATATAGTTTTTATACTTGTACATCATAATAGTAATTCGGCAATATTATATATTGATAAATAGAATAAATATATATAATAAATATATAAATATATATATATATATCTATATAATTATAATATAGAATATATATATATATATATGGATGTATGTATATAAGGACATGGTACATGCATTTACATAAATAATACATGTGTATTGTGTGTATAGATAATGTAATAGGTAATTATATAATATTTATATATAATAAATATATATATATATATTAGGTATATATATTAGTATATATTAATATATATATAATATAGATATAATTATATATATATTTGTAGGGTTTTTTTTTACAATATAATTATATACATATGATATGTGGATATATTAGGTACAGTATTCTTCTTACTTTTCCCGATCTCACTTTTTATGCTTTGTTTCGCTTTGACTATCTCTCTCTCTTTCTCCTCTCTTCCTGGCATCTCTTTTTATGCGGGTTCGCTTCGCTCTGACTCTGCTCTTATTATTATTAGATATTAAGTTGATAGATCGGCGCAAGCGGAGGGGCTCTCTCCTTCCTTCTTTCCCGATCTCCAGTACTTTGCTTTGTCCGAGCGTCTCGTCTTAGTAAGCTCTAGCTTGGGTGGTATGAGGGAGGGGTGGGTTATGGGGTTTTGTTTCGGCTTTGTGATTCTCTCGATTGGGCTCGTCTTCTTTCGAGTGGGGTCTGGTTTGGGTGCGTGCGTCTCTGCTAGCGAGCCTAGAGCTTAGGTTCGCGATCTCTCGCTTTTTATGTGCTTTAGTATTCGCGACTGAGACGGTCAGCTCTGTCTCTAATTTCGTGAGTTATTTATTATTAGTTATTGATATGAGATTTTTCACCCACGTCGGTAGTCCTTCTTCTGTAGCATTATACGTTGCAGATTTCTAGCGTCGATCTGCCATCTTCGTTCTTCGTCTATGGAGTTTGGGTGTACGCCCTGGGCGGTTTCGATCCGGTCTCGAGCTGAGACGTGTGGCGCTTCTTCTTCGAGTTCTTAATTCCCTCTGCTCTCTATTTCGCATTGGATTCTCGGACTGCTCTCTGCTCGTTGTCTCTTTCGTCTGTTCTCCGGATCGTCTCTCCTTCATTAATCAGCTCTTCTGTGATTTTAGATGCTTTGTGTGTTGCGGCGGGGCTGACGTCCTGTGGTCTGCTCTCTTCTTCGAGTCGGGTATTGATTAGAGTATAGTATATTATTGTACATGTATTTCACCTCTCTATGGCCCGTTGATCATTACATCTTTCTTCTTCGTATTTCCTCTTCTGCCTCTTCTTCTATATGCTTTCGTATTTGATCCCTGCTCTCCTTCTTTTGCTTCCCTCTCTTTCTGAAGTGTGATCTCTACGATTGCTTCGATGCTTGATGCATTCCCTTGCTCTCCAGCCTTCTCTTCTCTTCGTTCCTGATCCCATCTCTCTACAGCTATTTATGTAGCAAGACATTGATGTCTTTCGTGATGTCGAAGTTTGGGTGGGGGTGATTGTGTTCTGCTCTCTCGTAGCTCTCTAGCGAGCTTCTTCTGCTTTGGGTCTTGTGCACTGCTCTCTCTCTTTCTCTTGCCTGTCTCTTTGTCCTCCTTTTTTTCTCCGAGCTCTCCTTATTCTTTTCGGCTTGGATCTCTTGGTGTTATCGTTTGTCGTTCGCTAGTGCGATGACTCGGGTTCAGCGTACTCCTCTTCTTCTTCTTCTTCCTTCTTATTTATTATTATTATTATTATTTCCCTCTCTCCTTCTTCTTCTTCTTCGTATTTCCCTCTCTCCTTCATTCCTTCTTCGTATTTCCCTCTCTCCTTCTTCTTCTTCTTATATTCACTCTCTCCTTCTTACTTCTTCTTCTTCTATCTTTTCCCTCTCTCTCTATTCTCGGCATTGAACTCTCTCTCTCTCTCTTCCCTTCTTCTTATCCCTCCTCTTCTCCTATTTCAAATTTGATTCTCTCTCTCTTTCCTTTCTTTCTTTCTATATGTTTTTCTTCGCTTTGATTCTCTCTCTCTCCTTCTTTTCCCTTTTTCTTCTCTCTAATCTCTCTCGTCTTTCTCACTCTTTTAGAAACACTGATTTTTGGAATATATATATGATATATATATATATTTATATACATATATATATCATATAAAGTTATCCATGCTATCGATATACTCATATTTTTGTAATATTTATCCATCTATAGATATAATCATATATATTTATCCCATCTATAGATATATCATATATATTTATCCATCTATAGATATATCATATATATTTATCCTTCATCTATAGATTATATCATATATATTTATCCATCTAATAGATATAGTTCATATATATTTATCCATCTATAGATATATCATATAGATTTTATCCATCTATAATATATCATATATATTTATCCATCTATAAGATATATCATATTAATATTTATCCATCCTATAGATTATATCATATATATTTATCCATCTATAGATTATACATATATATGTTATATCCATCTATAGATATATCATATATATTATCCATCTCTAGATATATCATAATATATTTATCCATCTATAGTATATATCATATATATTTATCCATCTATAGATATATCAATTAATATGATTTTGATCCATCTATTAGAATATATCATATATATTTATCCATCTATAGATATATCATATATATTTATCCATCTATAGATATATCATATATATTTATCCATCTATAGATATATCATATATATTTATCCATCTATAGATATATCATATATATTTATCCATCTATAGATATATCATATATATTTATCCATCTATAGATATATCATATATTATTTTTTTTTAATCCATCTATAGATATATCATATATATTTATCCATCTATAGATAATCCATATATATTTATCCATCTATAGATATATTCCATATATATTTTATCCATCTATAGATATTATCATATATATTTATCCATCCTATAATATATCATATATATTTATTCCATCTATAGATATATCATATATATTTATCCATCTATAGATATATCATATATATTATATCCATCTATATAGATATATCATTATATTATTTATCCATCTATAGATATATCATAATATATTTATCCCATCTATAGATATATCATATATATATTTATCCATCTATAGATATATCATATATATTTTGATCCATCTATAGATATATCATATTATTTTTCCATCTCTATAATTGTATCATATATATTTATCCAATCTATAAGATATATCATATATATTTAATCCATCTATAGATATATCATATATATTTATCCATCTAATAGATATATCATGATATGTTATCCATCTAGAGATATTATATCATATATATTTATTCCATCTATAGATATATCATTATATATTTATCCATCTATAGATATAATCATATATATTTATCATCTATAGATATATCATATATATTTATCCATCTATAAGATATATCATATCTATTTTTTATTCCATCTATGGAGATATATCATATATATTTATCCATCATATAGATATGTCTGATCATGCATATATATTTATCCATCTATAGATATATCATATATATGTTATCCATCTATAGATATATATATATATGTATCCATATAAATTTATATTTATATATATTTATAATATAATTATTATTATATATTTATAAATATAGAATTATTTATTTTATATATATATAAATATATATTTATATATATATATTATAAATAAATATATTATATATAATTATTAAATATATATTTATATATATTTATAAATATATATTTTATATATATTTATAAATATATATTATATATATATTTATAAACATATATATTTATTAATATATTTATAAATATATATTTTCTAAATATAATTTATAAATATATATTTATATATATTTATAAATATATATTTTAATATATATTTATAAATAAATATATATTTATATATATTTATAAATATATAAATTATTTATAGATAAATTTAATAAATATATATATTTATATATATTAATATATATATATTTATATATATTTATAAATATATATTTATATATATTTATAAATATAGAAATTATATATATATTTATAATATATATTATATATATATTTATACATATATATTTATATATATTTATAAATATATATAAATATATATTTATAAATATATATAAATATATATTTATAAATATATATTTATATATATTTATAAATATATATTTATATATATTTATAAATATATATTTATATATATTTATAAATATATATTTATATATATTTATAAATATATATTTATATATATTTATATATATATAATTTAATTTATAATATATTTATAAATATATATTTATATATATTTATAAATACTATATTATATATATATTTATAAATATAATTTATATATATTTAGAAAAATATATTTATAAAAATAATTTATAAATATATATTTATATATATTTTATAAATATATATTTATATATATTTATAAATATATATTTATATAGATATTTAATTTAATATAATATTTTATATATTTATAAATATATATTTTATATATATATAAAATATATATTTATATATAATTTATAAATATATATTTAATACTATTTATAAATATATATTTATATATATTTATAAATAATATATTTTATATATTATTTATAAATAATATATTAATATATATTTATAAATATATGAAATATTATATCTTATAAATATAATAATATATATATATGTATAAATTATAATATATATATTGTAGGATAAAATATATAATATATATATGTTTAAAATATATAATAAATATATTGTATAATGAAAGGAATAAATAATATATATATGTATAAATATATAGATAAATATAATGTATATAAATATATAATAATATATATATTTCATAAATATATATTTATATATATATTTATATATATTATTTATAAATATATATTTTTATATATATTTATAAATATATCTTATATATATATTTAATTAAATATATATTTAATATATATTTATAAATATAGTATAATATATATATTTATAAATAATAAATATATATATTTTATAAATATCTTTATTTATATATATGTTTAATATATAATATATATATGTATAAATATATAATATATATATGTATAAATATATAATATATATATATGTATAAAATATATAATATATATAGTGGTATAAATATATAATATATATATGTATAAATATAATAACTATATATATTATAAATTATTAATATAAGTTAATTTATAAAATATATAATATATATATTTTATTAAAATATATAATAATATAAATGATAGATTTATTAAAGATATATTATATATTTTATAAATATATATAAATATTATAATATAATTATATATATTTATAAATATCTATATTATTTATAAATTATTTATATATTTTTAAATAATATATATATTTATAAATAATATATATATTTATAAATATTTATATATTTATAAATATATAATATTAAATTTATAAATAAATAATATATAATAATTTATAAATCTATATATATTGATAAATATATATATATTTATAAATAATATTTTTATATTTATATATATATATATATAATTTTTATATATTTAGTATATATTTATATATTATATTATATATGTTATATATATATATATATGATTTATATTATGTATATATATTTATATATATTAATATATATTTATATAATTAATATATATTGATAATATATTTATATATATCTATTATATATATATATATATAGTGTGTGTGTGAGTGTATCTATAGATATCTATCTATCTATTTATTATATAAATTAATATATATATATATATATAATATATAAATATATATAAATTATATATTATCTCCATTTATATATTATATTATATAGTAATAATATATATACATATGTAGTATAACATACATATCTCTCTCGCTCTCTCTCTCTCTCTCTCTTCTCTATATAAATAATATATATAATATATATATATATATAGACATAATATATGTATATATACATATATATGTATAAATACATATAAAGTAATATGTATATATATATATATATATATGATATATATATATAAATATCTATAATAAATATAGTATATATATATACATGTATATATGTATAACTATCAATCTATCTTATCTATCTATCTATCTAGCTATCTTTAATTATATAGGTATATAAAAACATATACATCATATAACATATCAATATATATATATATAATTATATATACATACTACATAGATATAGATATATATATATATATCTAATAATTTATATAATATATATATATATATAAATATATATATAATATATAAGGTGTGTGTGTGTGTGTGTGTGTGTGAGTGTGAATGTATCTATATCAATCTATCTATCTAACAATCTCTCTATCTATAATATAAATAAATAAATATATATATATATAAAGATAATATATTTTATATTATGTATGTATATATAAGATATATGTATGTATAATCATAATATAAATTTAATTAATATATATATATATATAATTATATATATATATATATATGTGTGTGTGTGTGTGTGGTGTGTGTTTGTGTGTATCTATATATCTAATTCTAACATTATGTATATATAAATAAATATATATATATATCAATATATATAAATATATATATATATATATATATATATACACACACAATATATATGTCTATCTATCTATCTATCTATATTAATATATGTATAACAATACATATACATACAATACATACACACATACAAATATATATAATATATATATATGTGGTGTGTGTGTGTGTGTGTTGTGTGTGTTGGTTTGTGTGTGTTGTGGGTGTGTATAGAAAGATAGATAGATAGAGAGAAAGGATAGATGGATGGATAGAGAAGAGAAATAGGTATAGATATAATAAATGTGTTTGATATTCTATGCAAAGTTTAAACTTGAATAAGTCGTTGTCTGTGTGAAAGAAAGAAAAAAAAATAAAAAGAAAAAAAAAAAGAGAAAAATACAAAAAAAAAAAAGAAAAAAAATAAGAACAAAAAGTAATAAGAAAAGAATTAAAGAAAATGGATGCCAAGGCAATTGCACAGCAGGGGAAAACAAACAGCCTTTACATCTTTCAGTTGCAACACCTATTGCCTAATTGCCAACCAACTGAAATATTTTTATTGTTCTTTTGTTGTGCATATGCAAGAAGGGGATATATTACCATTACATTATATTACAACAACAATATTGTAAGTAAGTAGTACTAAGTACAATAGGAGTAGGGTATATCGGTACCAATATCCTGTAATATTTAAAGATGCTTGATTATAAAAATGTGCAATTTGCAACAAGCATGGCTGTACCTCGTTAATGCTGTGAATCAGGATAAGAAAGAGAAAAAAAAGGAATTTGTCGTTCGATCTCTCTAGTTAGAAACTTAGGCCTGAAAGGCCGAGATGGGCTTCGTTTGCAAGAAAGCAAGCAAGCAAAAGCTTAAGCACGCTCTCCACCCGGAATACGACGAAGCAAGCTGGATGTCCTTGGGCATATAGTGACCCTTTAGCTGAATAGCGCACAGGTTGGTGTCCTCAAAGAGGCCGACCAGGTAAGCCTTCGAGGCCTCCTGCAGAGCCATGACAGCAGAGACTGGAAGCGAGGTCAGTCTTGAAGTCCTGGGCAATCTCGCGAACGAGCGCTGGAAGGCCAGCTTGCGACAGAGCTCGGTGCTCTTTGGTAA
>NW_028234430.1:710238-717230 GCF_977035675.1 Penaeus japonicus | reverse complement strand
ACACACAGAAAAAAAAATATATACATGCGTAAATAAATTTTATAAAAAAATAAAAAATAAAATAAATTTTTATATATTTTATATTTAAAAAAATATAAATATAAAAAAATTTAATTTTATTGTATATATACAATTTTGTCAAAAACCAATGTGTGGGGTTGTTTGTGTTTTTTGGTGTTGTTTTGTTTTGTGGTTTTTGTGGTGTGTGGTTTTGTGGGAGTATTATATATATTTTAAAACAGATTTATATAAAAAAAAGTGAAAGAATGTAAATAGGGGTATATCATAAAACACACCCTTATAAAGTTTGCAAAGTAAAAAAAAGCTGTATTTAGGGTTTAAACATATGTTTTTTTTCTTTAAAAACCCCCCCATAATATGCCCCGGGACTAACAAAACCCAACCGTGTGTTCGGTGTTTTGGAATAATCCCTAAACCCCCCCAAAATTTCATCGGGAAAAAAATATCCCTTAAAAAAAATTCCCAAAACCCGCCATTTTTAAAAAGGGTCCATCATAAATTCATATCGCAAAAATCCAAGGGATAGGGCTTTTTCCCCTGTTTTGGGCATTGTTTAAAACTTTTTTTTTGGGCTGTAAAATTAAGTTTTTAAAACCCCTTTCCCCCGAAAAATTTTAGCCGTTTCCAAAAAAACATTTCCCAGTCATTTGGTTTCCAAAAATCCATGTGCACCCCACCCCCCGGATGCCGAAATAATTTGTATGTTTGTTTTTTGGTGCATAACGTTTAAAAGAAGCATATGAAAAAATGAATTTTTATTAGATGAAAGTTTTTGTTTTATATATGTATTTATATAAAAATATTATTATATATATATATATATAAATATAATTATAAAAAAAGTATTATGTTTTTGTTTTATTTTCAAAAACTTATACGTAAAAATTTTGGTGCAAATATATTATATAATTATATATAATATAAAAAAAATATATATATAAATATATAATTTTAAAAATATTCCATATGTTTTGGTTTTTGTGGTGGGGGAAAAATATATAAATATATAAATAAATTTTATATATATATATATATATATAGATAAAAAGAAAATGGGTTAATAGAAAGATATGATAAAGATATAAATTTTAAATTACATAAAACCCTCCTCTCCCCAAAATTTTCATCTTTCTTATTTATATATTTTATTTATAAATAAAAATATATATATATAATATATATAATAAATAAAATAAAATTTTTTAAATTTTTTGGGTTGTGTGTGTGTGTGGGGGTGTTGTGTGTGTGTGTGTGTGTGGGGTGTAGGGTTGATGTGAAAGAGTGGGGTGGTAAAGTATATGAAATTTTTAAAATTATATAAAATAAATAAAAAAATCTATAATAAAATATAATAATTTTTATATAAAAAAAAATATATATTTAAATATTTTTTTTATCCTTTTTTTTTCCCATTCTTCCCCTCTCCTCCCCCCTTCCTCCCCTTTTTCTCTCACTCTATCTATTTTAAATAAATTATATATATAAATATAAATAATTTATATATATTTTAAAAATATATATTTATATATAATAATCTATATATATATATTAATATAATATATATAAAAATAAAATTTTAATAAATATATATAACATATATAATATAAAATTATATATATAAATATATATATTATAAATATATAAAATTTAAAATTTTACAATAAAAATTTATAAATATATATAAATATATATAAAAATATATCCCAAATATTAAAATATATAAATATAAATAAATATAATAAAATCTATAAAACTAAAATTTTTAATTATATATTTTTTAAATAAAAATATATTTATATATAATATATATAAATTTTATATATATATAATATATATATATATTTTTTAATATATAAATATATATATATATTATTAAAAATATATAATAAATATATATATTTTAAATAATATTTTTTTGATTTATATTTATTTTAAAATATTATTATATAAAATATAAAAAACAAAAAAATATGGGTGTGTTGTGTTTTTGAGGATTAATCCCAAAAACAAAAAAACAAACAAACAAACCAAACAAACAAATCCAAACACCCCCACACAATAAAAGAATGTATAAAACATAATAAAATATACATATAAAATATAAAATTTTAAATTTTTTTTATTTATTTTTAAAATTTTACAATATAATATATTTTAATTAATATAATTAAATAATAAATAATATAAAATATAAAAAAAATATATAAATTTTAAAAATTTTTATATATAAAAAATATATATCTAAATAAAAATATTTTTCCATAGACAAAAAACGGTGAAATATGAAATTTCCTCCCTTTAATGTACATTAAAAGTACAAAACCAAAAACCATACAAACCCCCCAAAAAAAACCCCCCCGAGAAGAATAAAAAAACTAAATGTAAAACAAAAGGAAACCCAAACACAACAAAGAACAGAATAGATGAAATGTTTTTCATCCCAGCATGGTTTTTCTTTCCCAGGGAAAAAAAAAAAAAAAAAAAAAAAAAAAAAAATCTCCAACAAAACGCTTCTATGTTAAGAGTCGCTATACCTCGGCAAAGTGATTTCGAGTATTCTTACATCCTAGCAACATGCTCCTCACTACGCTTTCTTTGACCTGAGGGCATGTTCAAGCTAGGTCCTCATCAGGTTAACCTGACTAAGCACCAAAGATAGTCAAAGATTGTTATGTTAATGATGAAGAACGCTTGTGAAAACTTTCACGGCGCCAAAATTTTTGCCTCGTTTTCGTGTTTGTGTCATTATTTCATTGTCGAAGGAATTTCCTTTCATTTCAGATTGTTCATTAAGTGTCTTAGTTTCCTCTTTGTCGAAGATTTCACCTTATATCAGATTGTTCATTAAGTTCCAAATGTGTTTCTGTATAGCATAGAGTCCCTTTTAATCTTCTTTTTGAATAATGCGAAAGACATGTCCCAGTCGGTATAATGTAGATAACGTCATAAAAAGCGACGTGGTTTATTTTCAAATCACGGCGAGATTCAAAAATAACGTAACTATGTCCAACGGTCCTAACTGATGATATTTGCGTAACCCTGCTTCATGTGCATAACGGACATAGTTCTTCACTCATGCCCCATGTGAACACGCACATGGTCTCGAGTTATCCTTCGCTGACCCCTTCTCCTCCCCCCCCCCCCCCCACCCCATACCCAATCCCATCCACCCTCCCTCCCACCCACCCAACCTAAACCTCCTTCCTCCTCCCTCCCTCCCACCCCTCTCCACCTACCACCCCCTTCCCCACCTCCGCACCCTTAGCTATTGATGTCCACTACCAGATGTACGCTGGTCTTAGTCCTTGCAGGTAACACGTTGCGACAATGCATCACGTATGAACGAAACAAAGGCAAGGACTCCAGGCAACGCACAGCAGACGTTTCCTACTCGAATATTTATCGTGTTAACAAGTAAGCTCTGGAGGTCCAAGACACGACCGGAGGATCTGCCAGACATTCACATCATTCAAAGGCTTCCCCTGTCCTTCACGCCAATATACATGCTAGTATGCTGCGCAATACAAGAATTACAACGACAGCGTTCGGGAACTGCCAATTTTACGACACGTGTGCCCCAGTCGTCGTCCATGTGCGGGTAAATATTTGTCGTGACGAGACAAGGCATAATACTTTCCAGGAATGTGTTATTGCATGGAATAAATACTTGTAACACGCACAGCATACCACACACATCCGCATAGAAAGATACACTCATGAATACAGGCATACGCGCATGTGTATGCCTTAAGTAGGCATACGCAAATGATCAAACGAAGGAGAGATACAGAGATAGAGACAGTCACAAAAACAGACACAGAGGCATACAGAGATACAGACACAGTGAAGCATACAGAGATACAGACACAGTGAAGCAGACAGACAGAGACAGAGACAGACAAACAGACAGACAGACAGAGACAGAGACAGACAGACAAACAGACAGACAGAGACAGAGAAAGGAGAGAAATATACTATAACAGACAATCACATTTAACAGACGACCAAACAGCCTATTAAAAGGACAACTACCCACTTGCATGAACTTTTGAGAGTGATGTAGCAAGATTTGACTATTAACCTAAAACCATTTGGACTTCGGGTCAGCTGATTAATTCTAGACGTGTCTTTCTGCACTGAAGTTATCAAATGATTATCTTGTCCTACATTGAATCACTCGTATTGTTGCATTATCTAAGATTGTTTACTGATTATTGGGATGATGACAAAAAATGGAAGAAGGGAGAATGATTGATTTGCACGGTGTTGTATTTTAGTAATTTAAGGGATGAAATCTCACTATGCTCTCTCTTTTTCTTTTTCTTTTTCTCTTTCTCTTTCTCGCTCTTTCTCTTTCTCTTTCTCTTTCTCTCCCTCTTTCTCTTTCTCTTTCTCTCTCTTTCTCCTTTCCTCCCTCTCCTTTCCTCCCTCTCCCCCTCTCCTTTCCTCCCTCTCCCCCTCCCCCCTCTCTCTCTCCCCCTTCCCCCCTCTCTCTCTCCCTTCCCCCCCTCTCTCTCTCTCCCTTCCCCCCTCTCTCTCTCCCCCTCCCCCTCTCTCTCTCTCTCTTTCTCAATCTCTCTCTCTCTTCCTCCCTCTCTCCCTACCTCCTTCCTTCCCTCTCTCCCTCCCTCCTTCCCTCTCTCCCTTTCTTCCTCTTCCCCTTTCTCCCTCTCTCCCTACCTCATTCCTTCCCTTTCTCCCTTTCTTCTTTCCCCCCCTTTCTCCCTCCCTCCCTCCCTCTCACCCTCCTACCCCTCCCACCCTCCCTCCCTCTCACCCTCCTACCCCTCCCACCCTCCCTCCCTCTCTCCCTCCTTCCCTCCCTCCCTCCCTCTCACCCTCCCTCCTACCATCCCTCCCTCCCTCTCACCCTCCCTACCACCCTCCTACCACCCTTACCCCCTCCTACCATCCCTCCCTCCCTCCCTCCCTCCCCCCTCCTACCATCCCTCTCTCCCTCCCCCCCTCCCTCCCTCCCTCCCATCCTCCCAAAGATATCAAAAGAATCCCACACGCATAATCGCATCCCCTAACGAATGAGACCTAATGATTCGGTTCAGCATTAATCACAATATCCCACAGTTATGCCTCAGACCACATGGCCCTCTTCGAGTCTATCTGTCAATGTCAGCATCGCAGCTGACTTTCTTTCTGCCGCGTGTACGAGACTGACTTGCTTCAGTCTTTCCGCTAACTTGATAAACATTGTCTGACCAAACAGCTGTTAGACATACGTGGTCGTTTTGGCTAAGAATGAGGTCTTTTTTTGGACAGTTAGGATGAAGGAGGGTTTGTCTCTGTCTTGTGGATTGGGGATGTTGTTTTGCTTGTGTTGTTGTGATTGTTGTGTGTATTTGTTTTGCTTTGTAAACGTGATATTACGGAGAGAATAGAGGTATGGTTGATCTCGTAGTTTGTCAGAGATGGAAGAAATAACAAGAAAGAAACGAAAGAAAAAAACAAAAGTAAAAATCCCAAAGAGAGCAACCCCCCCCCCCAAAAAAAAAAAAAAAAATAAAACAAAAAAGAGAGAAAAAAAATCTACAAGCGGTTCTTTTAAGTGATTCTCTCGTAAATTCTCGTAGATTCTCGTGAATTAGAAGAAGCACACGACGCTTTATTCCTTGATTGCTATCAAAACAAAGAAGAATTTAAGCGTCATGAAATCACAAAATTGTTTATTAAGAAGGGGTGGGGTGGGGGGAGAGAGGCCGGGTGAACGAGGGGAGGGGGGGTGGGGTGTTAAATAGATCTATTCATCCCAGTTTCTTCGAATTTATTCATCTATCTATATATCTAACTATGCACATGGATACATAGAAGAAGGAAAAACAAGTCGAGAGTTATTAGTAAAGATAACAGCCCTATTATCATTGGAGAGCCTATCTATTAGTCTATTTATCTATCTATCCATGCACATTAATGCTTATCATAAAGGAAGAAGGAAAAACACACTTGCACAGTAACACAAATAAAAATGGTTCAAGAAATTACAGTAAGGCGGCAACATCAAGCTACTTGGTAAGACTTCCGTTCTGTCTTTGTTTCTTTGCTCTGTTTTATTTCCGAATCTTCTTTTTTTTCCTTCTTTCTTTCTTTCTTTTTTTTTTTTTTTTTTTTTTTTTTTTTTTTTGAGACGTTATTTTATTGTTTCAATTTCACTTAATTTTCGATTTTTTTCACATTTCTTTTCGGAGAAAGAGGAAAGGAGATATGTTTTTTTTTTTTTTTTTTTTTTTTTTTTGAGACTGACAAAGATAAAAGTTATCGTATATTACAAACTCAAACGCTTCATTTGCCTCTGTCATTCACTAACATATAAAAGTTGATAACCGTTCACGTACCTGCACTGATATAAACCCACTCGTTACTCCTACAAAGGAACACATTAATGGCCTTGAAAAAGACTTTTATGGCTACACTAAACTTAAAATATAACGAGCAGTTAAATAGTACGTAACCTCAAAAGCATTTCAAAAATGTAGAATATAATGCTCTCGTGTGAATTAATATATATAATATGTTCATCTTGTGCAACCATGTATTTATGTCCCATAAAATATAATCAGCAAACGTGTTTGTCTCTATCATCTCTCTTGCCAATGCTTCCAAATTCTATACATAACTATCATCTTTAATCGTCGAGGCTGACTATCTATCTGTCTATAAATTCTAAATGCCCATGAATGATGGCTGCAATTAGCAATAAGTCCTGTGAGATGGTTTTAATCGAAATAACAATCTAATGCTTTGGGGCTGTTGAACGATCACACGCACCGCGGGCATGCACACAAACCACGCATCTCTACCCCAATTTTCTTGTAAACGCCACACAACAACGATATGTAAACATGACATACAAACACACACACAACACATCACACACCAAATACACATACTTTGAAACATATGTGAATATATATATATATATAAATATATAATATATATATATATATATATATATATATAAA
>NW_028234430.1:705462-707962 GCF_977035675.1 Penaeus japonicus | reverse complement strand
TTTCCCACCCTTGCATATATTCACTTGCATATGCAATGTTTTATCCTTCTACCTTCAGATTTCTCTATTGCACAGTTAATCACATAAAAGTCGTCTAAAGGCACCATTTTTTATCTATGCATATTTCACGAAAGTCTGTCTATCAATATTTCTCTGAAATATATATTTCTGTAAATCGATATACAATAACATTGTTTCGTTTCTTGGTATATCCCATATTCGCTCTTTCTCTAACTGTCTCGTTATATATATATATATAATATATATATATATATATATTATATATTAATATAAATATATATATATGTACTATTATACATATTATTAGATATAATATATATATATATTATATTTTCTTAGGTATAAGAAGATATAATATATAGATATATATAGTAATATATATACAGAGGGAGATTTAAAAAGTTATATATATAGATAATATATATAAATTTATATAAATATTTAATATATGTATATATATAAACATTGTAATATTTATAGAAATTATATACAGTTAGAGATATATAGATATATTATAGATATATGTATATATATATATATATATATATATATATATTATATATATATATAGATATATATATAGTTCGAGATAACACATTTTCATAGGTTGAGAGGTGTAGTATGTATATATGTATATATATATATATATATATATATTTATTTATAGATATATATTGAATATATATATATATATATTTATTCCTATCTTAATATAATTATATTATATATATATATAGTTATTTATTTGATAATAATTTAGTGATATATTTATTTAATATAAATATACATATTTATGTATATAAAAATTGATATATATATATAGTTATAAAGATTAGATATAGATATTAGATATAGATTGATTGAAATTTTCTAGAAGTGGTAGTTGGGTGTGTGTTTGTTTAGACATGCACAGATAGATATGTAAATATATACATTAATTATAACATGTATATCTCAAAGTATATATGATATATATTTATATACAGATAATTATATATATATAGATAATATATATATATATATAAAATATATATACAGTATATATATATATATATAATAAAGATATATATATATTTATATATATATATACATAAATGTAAAATACAGTATTTATATATAATATATATATATATAATTAGATATATATATATTTATAGATTTAATATATATATATATAATATCATAATATATACAACACAACGAATACGCTTAAGTCCACAACATTTGTTTTCACCGTTTCATATTAGCTATCATGACATGAGTCTCCACTTCATCAAATCAATAGCCAACAGTTTATCGAAAACTGAAGTTTGGACATTGAAGCATATATTGATGCAATTTTGCCTCGTCCCTCTTTGATCCATACATTGCCTGCATGTTGAATGGGCCACTTGATCATCAAATGCAAAAACACCAGCGTATAATATTATTTTATGTGTCCCGATGAAAGAAATTTGATATTCATAATATAAAGATAATATAATATGTATATATAATATATATATATATATAATTTATAAATATATTTATGTTATATATAATATATATATATATATATATATATTATATATATAAGATGTATATATATTATATAGTATAGATATATATAAAATTATATATAAATACAATATATATATATATATATAGATATATATATATATATATATAATATATATATATAAAATGTAGTATATATAAATATGTGTGTTGTCGTGTGTTTTGAAAGAGAGTGATATATGTATAAATATGTATATAATATATATGATATTATATAATATATATATATACATATATATAAATATATATATATATATATATATATGTATACATATTTATAATATATATATAAATATTAATATATAATATAATATAACATATGTAATATAAATATATGTATATATACGTAATATAACTAATAAATAATAATAATATATATATATATATAATATATATATATGTATGTAAATATCTTTAAATATATGATTATACTATATATATATATATATATATATATATAATATATCTATATATATATATTTATATATATATGTAACAAACATACATCAATGCACACACATCCACCATTTGTAAATAGTATGTATGCATGCGTGGTGTGGTGTGGTAGTAACAATAGTAATAGTAATAGTAATAGTAATAATAATAGTAATAGTAATAGTAATAATAGTAGCCGTAATAGTGATTATATTGGTAATAGTGTTACCAACAGCAGTGTAGGAAAAACAGAATATTAGTAGTAATAGTAATTTGATATTGTTAACAATTATATTAATAAAAAAATCTTATTATAAATAATCATATTTCTCAAAAGATCATAAGAGCAACAAAAACCGTACTAGTAATGATAATGAAAATAATAATGATAATAATTATGATAATCATAATCACAATCATAGTATCAGTAATAATGATGATGATAATAACAACAGTGAAAACGATAATGATAATGAAAATGATAATG
>NW_028234430.1:646473-660183 GCF_977035675.1 Penaeus japonicus | reverse complement strand
AATGATATAATGATAATAAATGATGGTGATTAGAAGGTGAATAATGATAGTAATAACAGTATTGCTGGAAATAATATTTATTGATTGTGATGCATAATTTATTATAATGAATATTTTAAATATTTGATTATAAATGATTATCAATTTATTATGAATTGTAATTATCATTAATGATAATGATTATTTTTAATGATAAAATGATTATTTCTTATGTAATTATCATTTTTAGAAATCATTTTTGCTGTTATAATTTTTATCATCATTAATATTTTTCATTATCATTATTATCATTATTGATATTATCTAATATCATTATTATTAGAATTATCATTATTATTATCTTCATATTATTTTTATCTTCCTCATTATCATTATTATTTCATGTTATTCTCATAATTATCTTTACTAATATTTCTATCATTATGATTTATATTTTTGTATCATTTTATTACCATTGCTATCTCATTATAGCTCATCATGACTACTGTTATTTATTGCAATGGTCTTCGTAAATATAATAATAAAAACAATAAAAATTAAATATATTATCATATAGTAATTTTATTTTTTTATTTTTTTTTTTTTTTGGATAAATGATTATCAACCAAACGTTCTTTTTCATTAAAATTTTCTTCTTATCATCATACCCATTTTTTTTCCTTCTCTTTATTCTATGCCTGTTCCTAATTGTTATTTTTCAGTAACTTTCTTATTATTTGCAATTTTATTAATATTCAAAATATTCATACATATTCCTTGCCCTTATCCTTATCACCTTAATCATTCCTAAAATCGAGTCTCATTTCACTCGGCATTCCACACCTTCGCATTGTCATCCTCACTTCCCTTAGACTCACAGCTGTTATTAATATACATAACAGTACGTCTACACATGAGGCACTAACTCAGGTCGGACTCTTCCCTTTAACCTTGCTTCCAATTGACGGCCATCATGCTGTTGCAGGAGACGCGTCCTCGAGAAGGGCGGCAGAAGTGAAACGCCAAAGACTATGATTGGTAAAGGCGATTGGGAAAGCGAGTCGTGAACTTCTTAAAGGCACCAGAAGAATTTTTGCTATGTGTTCTTTCTCTTCTTTGTTCTATCACTATTGGAATAAGCATAACATTATTAACATGTTATAATTTAATAAGGCATCAAAATATTTTTAACAAATCTAGTTATCATTAATTTTATTTGATATTGATATTTCTTTATTCTATGAATTTTTCAATAAAATATTTTATTCATAGTTTATTCTATAAGATAGAAATAAATAGATTTTTCTATATTTCTTTATACTATAAATGTTATAATAATTAGTTATGATAATTATGATAATAATAAGTATGATCATCGTAATATATTTACTGACATTGTCATTATTATTGTTTCACTGATGATCTACAATGTTAAGACTAAGATTACCTGATCATCAATCATAATATCAACAATGGTCCTATTCATATTATCATTGATAATTCATTACTATAACTATCATTGTAATCATACTCCATTTTTCTTACTAAATTCTCAATTGTTATCATCAACCTGTCGTTCTCCATTATTGTTATTTTGATGGTGATCCTGTTCTTGTTCTCCTACATGCTTTTGTTGGTGGTGTTGTTGCGAGGGTCTTTGTCAGTGATCGGGACAAAGACAATGCTGATAATGGAGACAAGTAATGGCAACAAAAGCAACAACAAATAATGATGATAATGAAAAGTTTCATACAATGTTGATGGTGGTAATGATAACAATATTAATGATAAAGTTAATCATCAAGATAATGTTGATGATACACACTTTCATGATGATAATAGAACCTAATGATAATGGTAATGACATATTTTATGATAACAATGATAATAATAATGGTGATGATGAATATTGATTAGTAATAAAATTTAGAAATGAAAAGGTTTAGTTAAGTCCTAACGGCGGGCCGTTTTTCTTTGACATACGTATGTCTCCCAGTTCCACCAATATTTGATGTTTTTTATTTTACGCTTATTACTACAAGGGAAAGACATGATTTTGTTTATGTTACACCATTTATCTGTGTATGTTTTTCCATTATGAAGACTATATATTTTAACTGCAATTTGAAACAGAAGTCGCGTAAATCATTATATCCAAATATGATTTTCTTGAATAAATTATGCAGACGCTCAACCCACGACCACAGTGTTTTCAATGGCCTAAAGAACATCTTTATTTACTTGCAGAAGGGGGGGGGGGGGGAATATCTTATATTTTATCTTTACTTATTTATATTGATCTTAAAGACTGCACGAATATTCAAATCTTAGGATAATAATTATTTATCTTTTACTTGCCACGAAATTTATCTTTAATATAATATTTATCTTTACTGCATCACGAATGTGGCAAGAAAAACCCCACAAATAATTAAGGAAGGAAATATTTTATGATACTGTGATAACACTCCTCCATGATAATTGATGGAACTAATGATAAATGATATAATGATAATAATTGATGGTGATTGGAAGGTGAATAATGATAGTAAATACCAGTTTAATGATGGAAATAATATTTATTGATTATGATGATAAATTCTTATTATAATGAATATTTTAAATATTGATTATAAATTTATTAATTGAATTGTAATTTATCATTAAATGAATAATGATTATTTTTAATGATAATGATAATTTTTTATATTATTAATCATTTTTAGAAATATTATTGCTGTTATTATTTTTTTATCATCATTAAATATTCTTCATTAATCCATTATTATCAGATATGAATATTATATAATTATCAATTATTATTAGAATCAATCATTATTAGTATCTTCATTATTATTTTTTCTCTTCTATCATTACATTATTATTCATGTTATTGTCATAATTATCCTTATACTAATATTTTATATCATTATGATTGATATTTTTTATCATTTTTTACCATTGCTAATCATTATAGCTATCATGATTACTGTTATTATAGCAATTGGTCTTCATAAATATAATAATAAAAACAATAAAAATTACAAATAATTATCATAGTAATAGAAAATCTATATATTACTGATAAATAATTATCAAACATTCATTTTCATTATAATATTCTTTCTCATATATCATACATTATTATATTTTTTTCTTCTTTTCCTTCTGTTTCATATACCTTTTCCATAATTCTACTATTTTCCTTAACATTCTAAGGTATTTGCAATTTTATTAATAATTCAAAATATCCATACTTATTCCTAGCGCCTTACCTTATCACCCTAATCATCTCTATTAATCTCATTCCTAAAACTAGACTCATTCCTCCCTCACAATTCACCTTCTCAAACTGTCATTTTACACTCCCAATCACCTTCTTCGCATTGGTCATCCTCACTTCCCTTCCTTCACGCTCTTACTCACAACCCAGACGTCTAATACAAACAACACAAGCATCTTCCTCCCTCGCCGCAGTCGGACTCCCTTACACTGTGCTATTTATTCCGATAAACTGCATCATGCTTGTTTGCAGAGACGCTCCTTGCGAGAAGGGCGGAGAAGTGAACGCCAAGGATAATGGATGGTAAGGCGTAAACAAATTTGGAGAATCAAAAAAGCAGCAGAAATAGTGACTTCTTAAAGGCACCAGAAGAATTTTGCTTTAGTTTTCTTTTGTCTTCTTTGTTCTTATATGGACATCTTATAACAATTATTGTTAACACCTAATTTTAATCCTAGGGAATCCATTTTTCATCTTTTATCATTAATTTTATTGATATTTAATTTCTTATTTCTTTATTCTATGAATTTTTTCAATAAAACAAATTTTTCAATAGATTATTTTATAATAAAGGAGAAATAATAGATTTTCTATATTTCTTTATATATAAATGTTATAATGATTAGTTATAATAATTATGATAACTAATCCGTATGATTCATCCTTAATTATTCATTGATATTATCATTATTATTTTCCTGATTATCTAAAAGAAATATGATCACCTCTCATACATCAATCATAATCAATCATCAATGGTGCTATTCATATTACACAATTATTATTTCATTACTATAACTAATCATTAATAGCTCCCATTTCTACTAAAAATTATCACATTATTCTCATCCTTCTTCTTTTCATTATTGTTATTTTGATGGTGATCCTGTTCTCTTGTTCTCCTACATGCTTTTGGTTGGTGGTGTTGTTGCGAGGTCTTTGTCAGTGATGACAAAGACAATGATGATAATGGAGGAAAGTAAATGGCAACAAAAGCAACAACACATTCATGGACGATAATGAAAAGTTTCATAATGTTTGATGGTGGTAATGATACACAATATTAATGAGTTAAAGTAATCATCATGATAATGTTGATGATAACACTTTCATGATGTAATAGAACCCTAATGATATGGTAATGACATATTTATGATAACAATGATAATAATAATGGTGAAGATAAATAATGATAGTAATAAATATTAGAAATATAAAAGGTTTAGTTAAGTCCCCGAATGGCGGGTCCGTTTTTCTTTGACATACGTAATGTCTCCCATGTTCCAACCACCCAATATTTGATGTTTTTTATTTTACGCTTATTTACTACAAGGAAAGACCATGTTTTGTTTATGTTACACCATTTATCAGGTGTAGTGTTTTAGCAGATCCATTATGAAGACTATATATTTTAACTGCATTGAAACAGAAGTGTAAATCATTTATATCAATATGATTTTCTGAATAAATTACAGACGTCAACAACACCACGTGTTTCAATGGCTTTAAAAAGGAAGAACATCTTTATTTACTGCACGAATGTGGCAAAAAACCCACATGTATATGAATTCTCCTTAGCATCTTTGTCACTCTATATTTCTGTATAATTCTTTATATTATATATATTATATATATATAATATCATATATTACTGATTAAATAATTATCAAACATTCATTTTCATTATAATATTCTTTCTCATTATCATACATATATGTTTTTTTCTTTTCTTTCTTGTTTCTATACCTTTTCATAATTCTTATTTTCATTAACATTCTAAGTATTTGCAATTTTATTAATATTCAAAATATCCATACTATTCCTAGCCCTTACCCTTATCACCCTAATCATCTCTATTAATCTCATTCCTAAAACTAGTCTCATTCTCCCTCACATTCACCTTCTCATTGTCATCCTCACTTCCCTTCTCACGCTCATTACTCACAAACAGACGTCTAACACAAGCATCTTCCTCCCTCAGGTGGGACTCCCTTACACCTTGCTTCCTGGAACGGACATCATGCTGTTGCTGAGACGCTCCTCGAGAAGGGCGGAGAAGTGAACGCCAAGACTTTGATTGGTAAGGCGATTGGAAAGCGAGTGACTTCTTAAAGGCACCAGAAGAATTTTGCTTTTGTTTCTTTTTTCTTATTTGTCTGTATGGAATTTTATGACAATTATTGTTATGATTTAATAAGGGAATCTTTTTCATCTTTTATGATTAATCTTATTGATATTTATTTCTTTATTCTATGATTTTTTCTATAAAATATTTTCATAGATTATTTTATAAAATAGAAATGAATAGATTTTTCTATATTTCTTTATACTATAAATGTTATAATGATTAGTTATAATAATTATGATAATAATAAGTATGATCATCTTAATTATCATTGATATTATCATTATTATTTTCATGATTATCTAAAAGAAATATGATCATCCTCATCATCAATGGTGCTATTCATATTATCATTATTATTTCAATAGGATTACTATTATTATTACTCCTATTTCTATTAAATTATCAATTGTTATCATCCTTCTTCTTCTCATTATTGTTATTTTGATGGTGATCCTGTTCTTGTTCTCCTACATGCTTTTGTTGGTGGTGTTGTTGCGAGGTCTTTGTCAGTGATGACAAAGACAATGATGATAATGGAGAAAGTAATGGCAACAAAAGCAACAACAATAATGATGATAATGAAAAGTTTCATAATGTTGATGGTGGTAATGATAACAATATTAATGATAAAGTAATCATCACTGATAATGTTGATGATAACACTTTCATGATGATAATAGAACTAATGATAATGGTAATGACATATTTATGATAACAATGATAATAATAATGGTGATGATGAATAATGATAGTAATAAATTTAGAAATATAAAAGTTTAGTTAAGTCCCCCCGAACGGCGGGTTCGTTTTCTTTGACATACGTAATGTCTCCCATGTTCCACCAATATTTGATGTTTTTTATTTTACGCTTATTTACTACAAGAAAGACATGTTTTGTTTATGTTACAACATTTATCAGGTGTATGTTTTTCCATTATGAAGACTATATATTTTAACTGCATTGAAACAGAAGTGTAAATCATTTTATATCAATATGATTTTCTGAATAAATTAGCAGACGCTCAACAACACCACGTGTTTCAATGGCTAAAGAACATCTTTATTTACTGCACGAATATCTTATATTTGTCTTTACTTATTTATATTTATCTTTACTGCACGAATATTTATCTTTAATATAATATTTATCTTTACTGCACGAATGTGGCAAGAAAACCCCACAAATATTAAGGAAGGAAATATTTTATGATACTGATGATAACACTCTCATGATAATGATGGAACTAATGATAATGATATAATGATAATAATGATGGTGATTGGAAGGTGAATAATGATAGTAATACCAGTAATGATGGAAATAATATTTATTGATTATGATGATAATTCTTATTATAATGAATATTTTAAATATTGATTATAAATTTATTATGAATTGTAATTATCATTAATGATAATGATTATTTTTAATGATAATGATTATTTTTATGTTATTATCATTTTTAGAAATCATTATTGCTGTTATTATTTTTATCATCATTAATATTTTCATTATCATTATTATCATTATGAATATTATATAATTATCATTATTATTAGAATCATCATTATTAGTATCTTCATTATTATTTTTATCTTCATCATTATCATTATTATTCATGTTATTGTCATAATTATCTTTACTAATATTTATATCATTATGATTGATATTTTTTTATCATTTTATTACCATTGCTATCATTATAGCTATCATGATTACTGTTATTATTGCAATGGTCTTCATAAATATAATAATAAAAACAATAAAAATTACAATAATTATCATAGTAATAGAAAATATATATATTACTGATAAATAATTATCAAACATTCATTTTCATTATAATATTCTTTCTCATTATCATACATTATATATTTTTTTTCTTTTCCTTCTTGTTTCTATACCTTTTCATAATTCTTATTTTCATTAACATTCTAAGTATTTGCAATTTTATTAATATTCAAAATATCCATACTATTCCTAGCCCTTACCCTTATCACCCTAATCATCTCTATTAATCTCATTCCTAAAACTAGTCTCATTCTCCCTCACATTCACCTTCTCACTGTCATTTTCACTCACATTCACCTTCGCATTGTCATCCTCACTTCCCTTCTCACATTCATTACTCACAAACAGACGTCTAACACAAGCATCTTCCTCCCTCAGGTCGGACTCCCTTACACTTTGCTTCCCAGAACGGCTATCATGCTGTTGCAGAGACGCTCCTCGAGAAGGGCGGAGAAGTGAACGCCAAGGCTAAGGATGGTAAGGCGATTGGAAAGCGAGTGACTTCTTAAAGGCACCAGAAGAATTTTGCTTTTGTTTCTTTTATTAATTTTTTTCTCTGTGGAAATTTATAACAATTATTATTCAGATCTAATAAGGATACATCTATCATCAGCTTTTCTCATTTCTTCATCATTCATTATTCTTTTCTATTTATCCATTCCTTTTGTTTTAGTTGTTTATTTGAGTTATTTGTAAATTTTACATATTGGTTATCATTTATCATATGTATTGCAATGTTATGATTATTATTATCATAAAAATATTCATTATCATTATACAGTCATATCTTATCATTTATTACAACTAAATTTTTATTATTATTATTTCAAGAATTTTCTTTTTGTAGTTGTCAATTTTCATCATTCACCTTTTTTCTTCCTCTTTTACTCTTTTCATTATTGATATCATTTTGATTTTTACTTCAATTTTTCTTATATATGATTTTATACATATCATTGCTATGATTATTATTATTATTGTTATAGATAGAATTATCACTATTTTAATTATTCATATTACTGCTGTTTCTATTGAAATTATTATCATAGGTTATCCTTCCTCTTGTCATTATTGATAATTTTGCTGATGATCCTGTTGTTCTTGTTCTTGTACATGCTTTTGTTGTAGTTGTGAGGTCTTTATCACTCATAGTACCAGTGTCGGTAAATCATGATGGTAATGACAATGAGGATAACACGATGGCTTCCTTGTTCTTCCTTCTTGCAAACACCCAAGTCTGTTCACAGTTTGCTTGCAACAAACATGGTTATGCAGGTGCTGTTAAGAGGAATGCACTACTTAGCATTCGTTTTACAAAATACCTCTTCTCGCAACTTAAGTTAGGTTTGCTAAGTACAAAGGTAACATATCCAAATGAAATATCAATAATATAAGTTCATACGAAAAAAGATATTACCTATTTAGTTTGATTATTATAATGATAATGATAATACTAATAAAAATAACCATAATAATGATGATAATGATAAGAATAAGAATAACATTGATTATGATTATATAAAAACATTAAAGATAACGATAACAATCATTGTTATTATTATCAATATTAATATCAAACTAGTTAGAATGACCATTATTAATTTTTTAATAATTCTTATGACTGATATCATAATTTCTTTCATTATAAATATTATGTTAATGATAATAGTAACTCCAACAACAATGATAGAACTATAATGAGATCCTTATTTTCATTATGGTTATTATTTTCCTTCATATCATTGCCATCAGAATATGCATTAAAATTATAAAGACCATAATCATTCTTAGAATCATGATGATTCTCATTCATGAATACTTTCCCATTTTCATTTCCACTCTCATTTTCTTCATCATTTTCCATCCCTTTCATTTCATTCTCTAGTCATTTCGTGCTTATTCATAAGCTTTTCTTTTAGTTTGTATTTATCAAAAATATTTTCATATTATAAAAATATTTTAGCATCATCATCATTAATATGATAATAATTACGATTATAACAATTGTTGCCATTCAAATTAGCATTGACATTTTCATTCCCAACCTCAGTTCCCTTCTCATTTTGATTCTCATTAACATCATCACGACAGTTTTCATTTTCATTTTTATCCTCGCAAGTCTCAGAATCATTCCAGTCATAACTCTCCTTCTGCAACTCTTTGTCACTCTATACTTTCTGTATAATTCTCCTTCTACTCTTTGTCACTCTATACTTTCTGTATAATTCTCTTTCTCCTACTCTTTGTCACTATATTCTCTGTATAATTTTCCTTCTCCTCCTCTTTGTCACTCTATACTTTCTGTATAATACTCCTTCTCCTATTCTTTGTCACTCCATACTTTCTGTATAATTCTCCATCTCCTACTCTTTGTCACTCTATACCAGGGATTCCCAAACTGGGGTACATGTACCCCCAGGGGTACATTTGCACGTTTCAGGGGGTACATTTGGTCTGAAGGAAACAATTACTTGCACAATACATGGTGTTGTAATCTGCACTCAGATTGCACTTTTCTCATTTTCTTTGTATTGATTAGCACCACTTTTATTGAAATTTCTTGGGTGTAAGACAGTTAGGGGTACATGGGAACCTATAAAAAGCCTAAGGGGTACTGAGGAACAAAAAGTTTGGGAACCCCTGCTCTATACGTTCTGTATAATTCTCCTTCTACTCTTTGTCACTCTATACTTTCTGTATAATTCTCCTTCTACTCTTTGTCACAATACTTTCTGTATAATTATCCTTCTCCTACTCTTTGTTACTCTATATTTTCTGTATAATTATCCTTCTCCTACTCTTTGTCACTCTATATTTTCTGTACAATTTTCCTTCTACTATTCTTTGTCACTTTACATTCTCTATATAATTCTTATACTCTTTGTCACTTCATTATCTGTCCAATTCTCCTTCTCCCACACTTCATCATATTTATTGATCTTCTCATTATCCCTTTCAGTTTTCTCTTTCCTTTTCATCTTCATGCTCATCATTCATTATCATTATGTTCCCAGTAATGAGTTGTCCTAACTCATTACTTATACCATTGTTTATTATATTAACACAATTGTTATTTTTACTTTCATTTATAGAATATCATTGGTTAATTCAAATTATTTTTAGAGATGTTATATTGTTTTATAACAAACTTTATTATACTGTAACAATTATCATTCTCTTTTGTTTTTGTTTTTTAATTTACCTCTATCAGTATATTGTTATATATATGAATATGACTCCAATCTCCTTATATATATATATATATATATATATATATATTAATATATTATATATATATATATTTATGTATGTATATATATATATATATGTATATATATATATATATATATATATATACGTATGTATATATATATATATATATGTATATATATACATATACATATATATGTATATGTATATATATACACATGTATATATGTATATATATATATATATAATATATTATATATATATATATATATATATAGATGTACATATATATATATAGATGTATATATATATATATATATATATATATATATATATATATATATATATATATATATATATTGTCGTCATCAATATTGTCATATTTCATCATCATATATCTTGATTTATATAATATATGCTTAAATATATATCATTACATTCACATCTCACTTATTTCTGAACAAATTTGAATAAAAATGAAAATAAGAAAATGAAACAAGTGTTTCATTGTAGAGCAACATTTAAACATTGACAAGTTCTACAGTCAAGTTTACCTTCAGGACAGACAGCAATGCACAAGGCAGCTTGGAATGGACACACGGCAGTGCTGGAAGTCCTTCGGGAGGGCGGGGCCGACGTGGACGCTGCAGATGGTGAAGGCGACACGCCCCTCCACAAAGCAGCTTCAGAAGGGCATCTCCTCGCTATATTCATGTTGACGAAATTTGGGGCTTCCACGTACAAGAAGAATAAGAGAGGAAGGACTCCGCAGGACTTGATGCCGAGATCTTCCTCCACAGAGATCCGTGGCATGGAACTTTTCCAAAGCGTGTCCATGGTAATAGATTGTATTGGTCAGACTCTGGTCCTTCCTCTGTCACCATTGGTTTTCAAAGTTGTGCATCATGGGCAGTGCCATGGTTGCTGAGTGGCACTGTAACTAAATCACAAAAGGATTCCAAATTTTAATTCTTGTTTATATAAGGAGACATAACATGCTAATGCATTTTTCTATTTAATATTGATTACTTTCAGACACACGTGATGCAAGGGTGGGTTGCAACCGAGAAGGAAAGGATCAGATTGCAAAGAGAGATCCAAGTGCTGAAGGTGAGTTTTTTGTAGAGAAAATGAATAAAAAAATAGAAATAATTTTGATTTGATAATAATAAAAAGATAGAGAATAATCAGTGAAATGACAGGAAATATAGCAATCAAAGAAAACTTTTAAAAAATCCATAATAAATAATATGAAACTAAATAAATAATACATAAATAAATAAATAGTATGAAATAAATAGTAAATAGTAAATAATATGAAACCGTAGTAAATAGTATGAAACCCAAAGCAAAATGTAAGGGTTTTGGTGTCGGCGAATCTTTATAAGTATTTGATCTGCTTGATTCTTTTACGACTCCAATCTCCTTATCTCGTGGTTATTAGCTTTCCCTCCATCCATCAACAATGTCAGGAAGGAAATGACTTGTTATCATGTTAGAGGCAATAATGATATGCTTCCCACTTCCTTCTCTAGAAACAATATGAGTAGAAAGAGCGAGAGATTAGTTAAATGATGAACAAGTAAATAGATAGAGAGAGAGAGATAGAGAAAGGGAAAGTTAGTTTCATTTGTCTTTTTGAACACTTATCATACGTATTCCTTACTTATACATGAGCAGGAAGAGCAAGAAATTAGTTAGATAATGAACAAGTAGACAGAGAGAGAGAGAGAGAGGTAATGTTAGAGAGAGAGTTCATTTCCTTTGTCTTTTCGAGCACTTATGATACTTTTTCCTTACTCATCCAGAAGTAGCATGAGCAGAGAGAGCGAGAGATCAGTGTGAAAAATAGCGAGACAGTGAATCTACAGAAGGAGACCAGAGACCTGAAGGAAGACCTGAGGAAGAAGGAAGAGGAGATTGTATTACTCAAGGTATGCACAGGAGAGAGCGAAGAAGAGGGACGAAGTGACAGAGAGAAAGGAGGAGAGGATAGGGACAGATATAGAACAATGGTTAAGAAAGAGGAGAGTTTGTGTGAGATAGCGTTGTGTTATTAGTAGCTTTTTGTCTGGAGAACCTGGAGCTTCCTGAATAAGTCCTTGTATGTATGAACCTCAACTATTCCAAACGAAGAGAGAAAAGGTTGCAGTAGTTGTGTAAATGAAAATACAACATGAGCAATTTTCTTTGCTTCCAAAAGGCATTAGCTCCTTTTTAAAAGTGATTTTATTTGTCGAAATTATATTACTGGTTGGTCGTGCGATTCCACTTGCTTTTCCTGTGATGCCTTGCTCTTCTCCTCAAGCCTTTAGGACAGAGACATCCCTACAGTGTTGTCTTCTCTTACAGGAGGAGCAAGGACATGAGACGAGTAGGATGGAGACTGAGGTGACTAATCTGCAGACGGAAAACAGCGAACTGAAGGATATCCTATGTCTCAAGGAAAGGGAGATCAGAGAGCTAAAGGTAAGAGCAAGAGCTTCCGAAATACATTAGCCCCTTTTTAAAAACCATTTTATTTGTCGAAGCGAGATGACTGCTTGAACGTGCAATTCCATTTGCTTTGCCTGTGATGCTAGGTTCTTCTCCCTAATCCCTTTAGGACAGAGACATCCCTACAGTGTTGTCTTCTACAGGATATGCAGGAGGAGCAAGGACGGGAGAGGAGTAGGACGGAGACTGAGGTGACTAATCTGCAGACGGAAAACAGCGAACTGAAGGATATCCTATGTCTCAGAGAAAGGGAGATCAGAGAGCTAAAGGTAAGAGTAAGAAGAAAGAAAAGAGAGGAGAGAGAAAGAGACTAAAATAAGGAGAGAAACAATGAAGAAGTATTGTATTCACACGTGTATTTCTGCATGGTTCAGTATACACTCCCGTCCCGTTAAGAAGGCATGACAGTCCTTTACTTTACAGGAGCAACACACAGCGGACGTTGGGAATGCGGCGAACAGGTCGGAGGGCGAGGATGCGAAAGTGAGGAAGATATTAATTCTTATGACTTGTGATGCATTGCACTGAGGGTGATAATAATTCCGAGAATTAACTCCAATGATGATATTAGTGCTCGTAATATAAATGCAGTTGCACTGAGGATGATGTTAATGCTTTAGACATAACTTCAATTGCAGCAAAGATGATATTTATGTTTTTGTAACTGCAGTTACACTGAAGATGATATTAAGGCTCTAATTTTAACTTCAATTGTACTGAAGAGGATGATGTTTTAAATGTAACTTCTATTGCACTGAAAGTTATATTGATGCTTCAAAAGTCAACTTAGATTTAAAGTGTAACAGGGGGGATGGGAAGGTT
>NW_028234430.1:608973-621473 GCF_977035675.1 Penaeus japonicus | reverse complement strand
TCTTTCCCCTTCCTATTCTCTTTATCATTCTCACTAATATTTTTTTCATTCTCATTCCTAAGAATATTGAGTAGCCTTGTCACTCCTTTTTCTTCTCATTCTCATCATAAGTGTTGTTCCCAATCTCTTTCCACTCTGTGAATTGTTTTTCTTGTTCTAGTTCTATTCATCCTTGTAACCACTTTCCAAATTATTCTTATATCTTTCAGGAAATAATATCTTTGGTATTTTCATTCCTTGTCTTATAATCCATTATATCTTTTTCATTCTCATTATTGACCTCATTTCGTCTTATATTTCATATCTTGCTAATACTTATTCTCATTATAATAATAACTTTATATTTTTGTAACAGACAATGTGATCACTTTCTTTATTCATATCATTGTCATTTTCACTTTCCATTCATGATATTTTGGATTCTCATTTTAAATCTCTCACTATTAATATCACTGATTAATATTCCTTTACATTGACATTATATGTGTCATTTTGATCATTATCATTTACTTACACACTCATTCCAAGTATCACTAACATTGTCATTATCATGTTAATTCTTGTCCACATATATCTCCCTTCCATTTGTCACTATATCTTTCTATTGTAAGTCATCTATTAATTCTCTCATAATATTTTTATAATAATTCTTACCTTTCTAGATATAATGATAATATTCATTGCCATTCATTGTTGTTGTTATTTTTATGAATTATTATTATCAACATCATTAATATCATCATTATTATTTCCATTGCTAATATTATTATTATCATTATCTCACACTCATTCACATTCACCTTCTCATTGTCATTCTCACTCACATTCACCTTCTCACTATCATTCTCACTCACATTCACCTTCTCATTGTCATTCTCACTCACATTCACCTTCTCATTTTCATTCTCACTAACATTCACCTTCTCCCTGTCAATCTCACTCACATTCACCTGCTCATTGTCATTCTCACTCACATTCACCTTCTCATTGTCATTCTCACTCACATTCACCTTCTCATTGTCATTCTCACTCGCTTTCATCTTTCACTGCCATCCTCACATTCACCTTCTCATTGTCATTCTCACTCATATTAACCTTCTCACTGTCATTCCCACTCACATTCACCTTCTCATTGTCATTCTCACTCACATTCACCTTCTAATTGTCATTCTCACTCACATTCACCTTCTCATTGTCATTCTCATTCACATTCACCTTCTCACTGTCATTCTCACTCACATTCATCTTCTCATTGTCATTCTCACTGACATTTACCTTCTTATTGTCATTCCTATTCACATTCACCTTCTCACTGTCATTCTCACTCACATTCACCTTCACATTGTCATTTTCACTCACATTCACCTTCTCATATTCATTCTCACTCACTTTCACCTCATTTTCATTCTCACTCACATTCAGCTCACTGTCATGCTCACTCACATTCACCTTCGCATTGTCATTTTCACTCACATTCACCTTCTCACTGTCATTCTCACTCACATTCACCTTCTCATTGTCATTCTCACTCACAATCACCTCTTAATTATCATTCTCATCCACATTCACCTTCTCATTGTCATTCCTACTCACATTCACCTTCTCACTCACTTTCACCTTCTCATTGTCATTCTCACTCGCATTCACCTTCTCATTGTCATTCTCACTCACATTCACATTCTCATTGTCATTCTCACTCACATTCACCTTCTCATTGTCATTCTCACTCGCTTTCATCTTTCACTGCCATCCTCACATTCACCTTCTCATTGTCATTCTCACTCATATTATCCTTCTCACTGTCATTCCCACTCACATTCACCTTCTCATTGTCATTCTCACTCACATTCACCTTCTAATTGTCATTCTCACTCACATTCACCTTCTCATTGTCATTCTCATTCACATTCACCTTCTCACTGTCATTCTCACTCACATTCATCTTCTCATTGTCATTCTCACTGACATTTACCTTCTTATTGTCATTCCTATTCACATTCACCTTCTCACTGTCATTCTCACTCACATTCACCTTCACATTGTCATTTTCACTCACATTCACCTTCTCATATTCATTCTCACTCACTTTCACCTCATTTTCATTCTCACTCACATTCAGCTCACTGTCATGCTCACTCACATTCACCTTCGCATTGTCATTTTCACTCACATTCACCTTCTCACTGTCATTCTCACTCAAATTAACCTTCTCATTGTCATTCTCACTCACAATCACCTCTTAATTATCATTCTCATCCACATTCACCTTCTCATTGTCATTCCTACTCACATTCACCTTCTCACTCACTTTCACTCGCTACTCGCATTCACCTTCTCATTGTCATTCTCACTCACATTCACATTCTCATTGTCATTCTCACTCACATTCACCTTTTCATTGTCATTCACACTCACATTCACCTTTTCATTGTCATTTTCATTCACATTCACCTTCTCATTGTCATTCTCACTCATTCACCTTCTCACTGTCATTCGCACTCACATTCACCTTTTCATTGTCATTCTCATTCACATTCACCTTCTCATTATCATTCTCAATGACATTCACCTTCTCATTGTCATTCTTACTCGCGTTCACCTTCTCTTGTCATTCTCAATCACATTCACCTTCTCATTGTCATTCTCACTCACATTCACCTTCTCATTGTCAATCACACTCAATTTGACTTTCTCATTTTCATTCTCACTCATATTCACCTTATTGTCATTCTCACTCACATTCACCTTCTCATTATCATTCTCACTCTCATTCCCCTTCTCATTGTCATTCTCACTGACATTCACCTTCGTATTGTAATTCTCACTCACATTGACCTTCTCACTGTCATTCTCGCTCACATTCGCCTTCACATTGTCCTTCTCACTCACATTCACCTTTTCATTTTCATTCTCACTCACATTCACATTCTCATTTTCATTCTCAGTCACCTTCATCTTCTCATTGTCATTCTCACTCTCATTACCCTTCTCATTGTCATTCACACTGACATTCACCTTCTCATTTTCATTCTGACTCACATTCACCTTTTCATTTTCACTCACATTCACCTTCTCACTTTCAATTTCACTCACATTCACCTTCTCATTTTCATTCTCACTCACATTCACCTTCTCATTGTCATTCTCACTAACATTCACCTACTCATTGTCATTCTCACTCACATTCACCTTCGCATTGTCATTCTCACTCATTCACCTTCTCATTGTCATTCTCACTCACATTCACCTTCTCACTTTCAATTTCACTCACATTCACCTTCTCATTTTCATTCTCACTCACATTCACCTTCTCATTGTCACTAACATTCACCTACTCATTGTCATTCTGACTCACATTTACCTTTTCATTTTCACTCACATTCACCTTCTCACTTTCATTCTCACTCACATTAACCTTCGCATTGTCATCCTCACTTCCCTTCTCACGCTCATTACTCACAAACAGACGTCTAACAGAAGCATCTTCCTCCCTCAGGTTTGACTCCCTTACACCTTGCTTCCTTGAACGGCCAGTATGCTGTTGCAGAGACGCTCCTCGAGAAGGGCGGAGAAGTGAACGCCAAGGCTAAGAAAGGTAAGGCGATTGGAAAGCGAGTGACTTCTTAAAGGCGCCAGAAGAATTTTGCTTTTGTTTCTTTTCTCATCTTTGTCTGTATGGAATTTATAACAATTATTGTTATAATTTAATAAGGGAATCTTTTTCATCTTTTATCATTAATTTTATTGATATTTATTTCTTTATTCTATGAATTTTTCAATAAAATATTTTCATAGATTATTTTATAACTAAGAAAAAAATAGATTTTTCTATATTTCTTTATATTATAAATGTTATAATGATTAGTTATGATAATTATGATAATAATAAGTATGATCATCTTAATTATTACTGACATTGTCATTATTATTTTCCTGATTATCTAAAAGAAATATGATCATCCTCATCATCAATCATAATCATCATCAATGGTCTTATTCATATTCTTATTATTATTTCATTACTATAACTATCATTGTTACTCCCATTTCTACTAAATTATCAATTGTTATCATCCTTCTTCTTCTCATTATTGTTATTTTGATGGTGATCCTGTTCTTGTTCTCCTACATGCTTTTGTTGGTGGTGTTGTTGCGAGGTCTTTGTCAGTGATGACAAAGACAATGATGATAATGGAGAAAGTAATGGCAACAAAAGCAACAACAATAATGATGATAATGAAAAGTTTCATAAAGTTGATGGTGGTAATGATAACAATATTAATGATAAAGTAATCATCACTGATAATGTTGATGATAACACTTTCATGATGATAATAGAACTAATGATAATGGTAATGACATATTTATGATAACAATGATAATAATAATGGTGATGATGAATAATGATAGTAATAAATTTAGAAATGAAAAAGTTTAGTTAAGTCCCCCCGAACGGCGGGTCCGTTTTCTTTGACATACGTAATGTCTCCCATGTTCCACCAATATTTGATGTTTTTTTATTTTACGCTTATTTACTAGAAGAAAGACATGTTTTGTTTATGTTACACCATTTATCAGGTGTATGTTTTTCCATTATGAAGACTATATATTTTAACTGCATTGAAACAGAAGTGTAAATCATTTTATATCAATATGATTTTCTGAATAAATTAGCAGACGGTCAAAAACACCACGTGTTTCAATGGCTAAAGAACATCTTTATTTACTGCACGAATGTGGCAAGAAAACCCCACATGTATAATTCTCCTGCTCTTTGTCACTCTATATTTCTGTATAATTCTCTATATTATATATATATATATATATATATATATATATATATATATATATATATATATATATAATATATATATTACTGATAAATAATTATCAAACATTCATTTTCATTATAATATTCTTTCTCATTATCATACATATATATATTTTTTCTTTTCCTTCTTGTTTCTATACCTTTTCATAATTCTTATTTTCATTAACATTCTAAGTATTTGCAATTTTATTAATATTCAAAATATCCATACTATTCCTAGCCCTTACCCTTATCACCCTAATCATCTCTATTAATCTCATTCCTAAAACTAGTCTCATTCTCCCTCACATTCACCTTCTCACTGTCATTCTCACTCACATTCAGCTTCTCATTGTTATTCTCACTGACATTCACCTTCTCGTTGTCATTCTCACTCACATTCACCTTCGCATTGTCATCCTCACTTCCCTTCTCACGCTCATTACTCACAAACAGACGTCTAACACAAGCATCTTTCTCCCTCAGGTGAGACTCCCTTACACTTTGCTTCCCAGTTCGGCCATCATGCTGTTGCAAAGACGCTCCTCGAGAAGGGCGGAAAAGTGAACGACAAGAATCCATTTGGTAAGGCGATTGGAAAGCGAGTGACTTCTTAAAGGCGCCAGAAGAATTTTGCTTTTGTTTCTTTTCTCTTCTTTGTCTTTGTGGAATTTTATAACAATTATTGTTATGATTTAATAAGGGAATCTTTTTCATATTTTATCATTAATTTTATTGATATTTATTTCTTTATTCTATGAATTTTTCAATAAAATATTTTCATAGATTATTTTATAAAATAGAAATTAATAGATTTTTCTATATTTCTTTATACTATAAATTTTATAATGATTAGTTATAATAATTATGATAATAATAAGTATGATCATCTTAATTATTATTGATATTATCATTATTATTTTCATGATTATCTAAAAGAAATATGATCATAATCATCATCAATGGTGCTATTCATATTATCATTATTATTTCAATAGGATTACTATTATTATTACTCCTATTTCTATTAAATTATCAATTGTTATCATCCTTCTTATTATTGTTATTTTGATGGTGATCCTGTTCTTGTTCTCCTACATGCTTTTGTTGGTGGTGTTGTTGCGAGGTCTTTGTCAGTGATGACAAAGACAATGATGATAATGGAGAAAGTAATGGCAACATATGCAACAACAATAATGATGATTATCATAGTAATTTTTTTTCCTTTTCATTTCTATGCCTTTTCCTAATTGTTATTTTCAGTTACTTTCTTATTATTTGCAATTTTATTAATATTCAAAATATTCATACTATTCCTTGCCCTTATCCTTATCACCTTATTCATTCCTAAAAACTAGTCTCATTTTCACTCGCATTCACCTTCTTACTGTCATTCTCACTCACTCACATTCACATTGTCATTCTCACTCATTCACCTTCTCATGTTTATTCTCACTCTCATTCACCTTCGCATTGTCATCCTCACTTCCCTTCTCACACTCATTACTCACAAACAGACGTCTAACACAAGCATCTTCCTCCCTCAGATAAGACTCCCTTACACTTGGCTTCCTATAACGGCCATCATGCTGTTGCTGAGACGCTCCTCGAGAAGGGCGGAGAAGTGAACGCCAAGGATAAGGATGGTAAGGCGATTGGAAAGCGAGTGACTTCTTAAAGGCGCCAGAAGAATTTTGCTTTTGTTTCTTTTCTCTTCTTTGTCTTCATGGAATTGATAACAATTATTGTTATAATTTAATAAGGGAATCTTTTTCATCTTTTATCATTAATTTTATTGATTTTTATTTCTTTATTCTATGATTGTTTCAATAAAATATTTTCATAGATTATTTTATAAAATAGAAATTAATAGATTTTTCTATATTTCTTTATACTATAAATGTTATAATGATTAGTTATAATAATTATGATAATAATAAGTATGATCATCTTAATTATCATTGATATTATCATTATTATTTTCATGATTATCTAAAAGAAATATGATCATCCTCATCATCAATGGTGCTATTCATATTATCATTATTATTTCAATAGGATTACTATTATTATTACTCCTATTTCTATTAGATTATCAATTGTTATCATCCTTCTTCTTATTATTGTTAATTTGATGGTGATCCTGTTCTTGTTCTCCTACATGCTTTTGTTGGTGGTGTTGTTGCGAGGTCTTTGTCAGTGATGACAATGACAATGATGATAATGGAGAAAGTAATGGCAACAAAAGCAACAACAATAATGATGATAATGAAAAGTTTCATAATGTTGATGGTGGTAATGATAACAATATTAATGATAAAGTAATCATCACTGATAATATTGATGATAACACTTTCATGATGATAATAGAACTAATGATAATGGTAATGACTTATTTATGATAACAATGATAATAATAATGGTGATGATGAATAATGATAGTAATAAATTTAGAAATATAAAAGTTTAGTTAAGTCCCCCCGAACGGCGGGTCTGTTTTCTTTGACATACGTAATGTCTCCCATGTTCCACCAATATTTGATGTTTTTTTATTTTACGCTTATTTACTACAAGAAAGACATGTTTTGTTTATGTTACACCATTTATCAGGTGTATGTTTTTCCATTATGAAGACTATATATTTTAACTGCATTGAAACAGAAGTGTAAATCATTTTATATCAATATGATTTTCTGAAGAAATTAGCAGACGCTCAACAACACCACGTGTTTCAATGGCTAAAGAACATCTTTATTTACTGCACGAATATCTTATATTTGTCTTTACTTATTTATATTGATCTTTACTGCACGAATATTTATCTTTAATATAATATTTATCTTTACTGCACGAATGTGGCAAGAAAACCCCACAAATATTAAGGAAGGAAATATTTTATGATACTGATGATAACACTCTCATGATAATGATGGAACTAATGATAATGATATAATGATAATAATGATGGTGATTGGAAGGTGAATAATGATAGTAATAACAGTAATGATGGAAATAATATTTATTGATTATGATGATAATTCTTATTATAATGAATATTTTAAATATTGATTATAAATGATTATAAATTTATTATGAATTGTAATTATCATTAATGATAATGATTATTTTTATGTTATTATCATTTTTAGAAATCATCATTGCTGTTATTATTTTTATCATCATTAATATTTTCATTATCATTATTATCATTATTAATATTATATAATTATCATTATTATTAGAATTATCATTATTATTATCTTCATTATTATTTTTATCTTCATCATTATCATTATCATTCATGTTATTGTCATAATTATCTTTACTAATATTTCTATCATTATGATTGATATTTTTTTATCATTTTATTACCATTGCTATCATTATAGCTATCATGATTACTGTTATTATTGCAATGGTCTTCATAAATATAATAATAAAAACAATAAAAATTACAATAATTATCATAGTAATAAAAAATATATATATTACTGATAAATAATTATCAAACATTCATTTTCATTATAATATTCTTTCTCATTATCATAAATATATTTATTTTTCTTTTCCTTCTTCTTTCTATACCTTTTCATAATTCTTATTTTCATTAACATTCTAAGTATTTGCAATTTTATTAATATTCAAAATATTCATACTATTCCTAGCCCTTATCTTTATCACCCTAATCATCTCTATTAATCTCATTCCTAAAACTAGTCTCATTCTCCCTCACATTCACCTTCTTACTGTCATTCTCACTCACATTCACCTTCTCATTGTCATCCTCACTTCCCTTCTCACGCTCATTACTCACAAACAGACGTCTAACAGAAGCATCTTCCTCCCTCAGGTTTGACTCCCTTACACCTTGCTTCCGAGAAAGGCCATCATGCTGTTGCAGAGACGCTCCTCGAGAAGGGCGGAGAAGTGAACGCCAAGGATGATGAAGGTAAGGCGATTGGAAAGCGAGTGACTTCTTAAAGGCGCCAGAAGAAGTTTGTTTTTGTTTCTCTTCTCATCTTTGTCTTTATGGAATTTTATAACAATTATTGTTATAATTTAATAAGGGAATCTTTATCATCTTTTATCATTAATTTTATTGATATTTATTTTTTTATTCTATGAATTTTTCAATAAAATATTTTCATAGAATATTCTATAAAATAGAAATAAATAGATTTTTCTGTTTCTTTATAATATAAATGTTATAATGATTAGTTATAACAATTCTGATAATAATAAGTATGATGATTTCAATTATTATTGATAATATCATTATTATTTCATCATTATTTAAAAGAAATATGATCATCAGCATCATCAATCATAATCATCATCAATGGTCCTATTTATATTATCATTATTATTTCATTACTATAACTATCATTGTTACTCCCATTTCTATTAAATTATCAATTGTTATCATCCTTCTTCTTCTCATTATTGTTATTTTGATGGTGATCCTGTTCTTGTTCTCCTACATGCTTTTGTTGGTGGTGTTGTTGCGAGGTCTTTGTCAGTGATGACAAAGACAATGATGATAATGGAGAAAGTAATGGCAACAAAAGCAACAACAATAATGATGATAATGAAAAGTTTCATAATGTTGATGGTGGTAATGATAACAATATTAATGATAAAGTAATCATCACTGATAATGTTGATGATAACACTTTCATGATGATAATAGAACTAATGATAATGGTAATGACATATTTATGATAACAATGATAATAATAATGGTGATGATGAATAATGATAGTAATAAATTTAGAAATATAAAAGTTTAGTTAAGTCCCCCAGAACGGCGGATCCGTTTTCTTTGACATACGTAATGTCTGCCATGTTCCACCAATATTTGATGTTTTTTATTTTACGCTTATTTACTACAAGAAAGACATGTTTTGTTTATGTTACACCATTTATCAGGTGTATGTTTTTCCATTATGAAGACTATATATTTTAACTGCATTGAAACAGAAGTGTAAATCGTTTTATATCAATATGATTTTCTAAATAAATTAGCAGACGCTCAACAACACCACGTGTTTCAATGGCTAAAGAACATCTTTATTTACTGCACGAATGTGGCAAGAAAACCCCACATGTATAATTCTCCTACTCTTTGTCACTCTATATTTCTGTATAATTCTCTATATTATATATATATTATATATATATATATATATATATATATATATATATATATATAAAATATATATATATTACTGATAAATAATTATCAAACATTCATTTTCATTATAATATTCTTTCTCATTATCATACATATATTTTTTTTTCTTTTCCTTCTTGTTTCTATACCTTTTCATAATTCTTATTTTCATTAACATTCTAAGTATTTGCAATTTTATTAATATTTAAAATATCCATACTATTCCTAGCCCTTACCCTTATCACCCTAATCATCTCTATTAATCTCATTCCTAAAACTAGTCTCATTCTCCCTCACATTCACCTTCTCATTGCCATTCTCACTCACATTCACCTTCTCATTGTCATTTTCACTCGCATTCACTTTCTTACTGTCATTCTCACTCACATTCACCTTCGCATTGTCATCCTCACTTCCCTTCTCACGCTCATTACTCACAAACAGACGTCTAACAGAAGCATCTTCCTCCCTCAGGTAGGACTCCCTTACACTTTGCTTCCTTGTACGGCCATCATGCTGTTGCAGAGACGCTCCTCGAGAAGGGCGGAGAAGTGAACGCCAAGGATAAGGAAGGTAAGGCGATTGGAAAGCGAGTGACTTCTTAAAGGCACCATAAGAATTTAGCTTTTGTTTCTTTTCTCATCTTTGTCTTTGTGGAAATTTAAAACAAATACTATTATAATTTGATAAGGGAATCTTTCTCATCTTTTATCATTAATTTTATTGATTTTTATTTCTTTATTCTATTAATTTTTAGATAAAATATTTTAATAAATTATTCTATAAAATAGAAATGAATAGATTATTCTATATTCTTTATAATACAAATGTTATAATGATTAGTCATAACAATTATGATAATAATAAGTATGATAATCTTAATTATTATTGATATTATCATTATTATTATTATCAATCATAATCATCTTCAATGGTCCTATTCATATTATCATTATTATTTCATTACTATTACTATCATTGTTACTCCCATTTCTACTAAATTATCAATTGTTATCATCCTTCTTCTTCTCATTATTGTTATTTTGATGGTGATCCTGTTCTTGTTCTCCTACATGCTTTTGTTGGTGGTGTTGTTGCGAGGTCTTTGTCAGTGATGACAAAGACAATGATGATAATGGAGAAAGTAATGGCAACAAAAGCAACAACAATAATGATGATAATGAAAAGTTTCATAATGTTGATGATGGTAATGATAACAATATTAATGATAAAGTAATCATCACTGAAAAGGTTGATGATAACACTTTCATGATGATAATATAACTAATGATAATGGTAATGATATAATTATAATGATAACAATATTAATGATAAAGTAATCATCACTTTCATGATGATAATATAACTAATGATAATGGTAATGATATATTTATGATAACAATGATAATAATAATGGTGATGATGAATAATGATAGTAATAATATTAAGGATGGAAATATTTTATGATACTGATGATAACACTCTCATGATAATGATGGCAATAATATAATGATAATAATGATGGTGATTGGAAGGTGAATAATGATAGTAATAACAGTAATGATGGAAATAATATTTATTGATTATGATGATAATTAATGAATATTTTGAATATTGATTATAGATTATTATAAATTTATTATAAATTATAATTATTATCAATGATAGTGATTATCTTTAGTAATAATGATTATTTTTTATGTTATTATCATTTTTAGAATTTATCATCTTCACTCTTATTAGTTGTATCATCATTAATATTTTCATTATCATTATTATTGTGATTATTACTATTTTACTAATATTATATTATCATTATTATTAAAGTCATCATTATTATTATCTTTCCTCATTATGATTATCCTCATTATAATAATTATTATTCATTATCTTTACTAATATTTTTATCATTATGATTGATATATTTTTTTTTTATTACTATTGCTATCATTATAGCTATCATGATTACTGTTATTATTGTAATGGTCTTCTTAGAAATAATGATAAAAACAATAAAAATTACAATAAGGATCATAGTAATAATTAAAAAATATATATTATTGATTTATAATTCTCAAACATTAATTTCCTTTATAATATTCCTTCTCATTATCATACATATTTTTCTTAATCTTAATTTTCATTAACATTCTTATCATTCGCAATTTTATTAATATTCAAAATATACTATTCCTTGGCCTTATCCTTATCACCCTAATCATCTCTATTAATCTCATTCCTAAAACTAGTCTCATTCTCACTGTCATTCTCACTCACATTCACCTTTGCATTGTCATCCTCACTTCCCTTCTCACATTCATTACTCACAAACAGACGTTTAACACAAGCATCTTCCTCCCTTAGGTGGGACTCCCTTACACTTTGCTTCCTATAGCGGCCATGATGCTGTTATAGAGACGCTCCTCGAGAAGGGCGGAGAAGTGAACGCCAAGGCTTTGACTGGTAAGGCGATTGGAAAGCGAGTGACGTCATGAAGGCGCCAGAAGAAGTTTGTTT
>NW_028234430.1:593973-596473 GCF_977035675.1 Penaeus japonicus | reverse complement strand
ACATCTACTTACCTGTCTATCTGTCTCCCTATCTTTCTGTTTTTCTAGCTATCTTTCTATCTCTTTTGTCTATATCTCTACTTTCCTTTCTATCTTTCTTCCTCTACATCTATCTTATCCCTCTTTCTTCCTATCTCTATCTTTTTTATCTGACTCTTCTTATTCCTCTCTATTCCTATCTCCTCTTTCGATCTATCTTTCTGTATACCTCTATATTTACACACAGCATGTAACTACTTCCTCTTCCTCCTCTTTCCCTTCTCCCTTCCTATTACATTTTCCCTTCAACACTTTCTCCTCCCCCCTTATTTTCCTCTTTCTCCTACTTTTTCCCTTCTCCCCTTCCTCTTCCTCCGTATTCACTCCTCCCCTTCGTCATTATCTTCTTCCTCTTAGTTTTTCCCTTCTCCACCTCCTCTTTCTCTTCTCCACCCCCTCCCTCTTATCTTCCTCCTCATCCTCCTCCTTCCCATCTGTAAGGCACTGATACTGATAATATGTGACCCAAGAAATTTATCATGTATGTCTACTTAATTCAATGCAATATCGACGGCAGTGTGTTTTGACCTGACGCTTCCTGTCTCCTGTGTTCGTTTCCGCCTCGGAACACTAGTCTTTAAAGGCAGCTGTTTTTGTTAACGGAAGGCCCGAGGCGTAGAAAGTGACTAAATGGTACTTAAGGACATGTAAGGATCACAGAGAGACAGATCAGGACAGAGAGGTCAGACAGACAGACTAGAGCGAACAGCTCGGGTATATTAACAGTCCACAATAAAGACCATGGCACGTGAACGTCTGTCTCTTATCCACCGGATCACAACCAGGGCATCGAGTGGTTATAACAACTGCTCTCAGTGGTGGGTTATAACTGTGGCCAGCAAGCTGGTTATAACTAGTGCCAGCTGATGGTTTACTTCTACCTTATCTGCCTCTTCCTTCGCTTTCTCTTCTCATCCCCTTTCTCCTTCCCCTCCTCTTTCCCTTCCTCCTTCCCCTCCCCCTCCCCCTTCCCATCCCCCACCCCCTCCCCCTTCTCTTCCCCTTCCTCCTCCCTCTTTCCCTTCTCCTTCCCCTCCCCCTTATCTTCCTCTTTCCCTTCTCTCTCCCACCCCCTCCCTTTTTCCCTTCTCCTTCTTCTCCTACTCCCCCCCCTTATCTTCCTCTTTCCCGTCTCCTTCCCTTCTCCTTCCCCATCCCTCTTATCTTCCTCTTTCCCGTCTCCTTCCCTTCCTCCCTCCCCTCCCCATCCCTCTTATCTTCCCCTTCTTCCTCCCTCTTTCCCTTCCCCCCTTCCTCCTTCCCATCCCCTTCCCCCTTATCTTCTTCTAGACCTTCTCCTTCCCTTCCTCCTTCCCACCCCCTACCCCCTTATATTCCCCTTCCTCCTCCCTTCTTTCCCTTCTCCTTCCTTTCCTCCTTCCCATTCCCTTCCCCCTTATCTTCTTTCCCTTCTCCTTCCCACCCCTCTCCCCCTTGTCTTTCCCTTCTCCTTCCTTTCCTCCTTCCCATTCCCCTCCCCCTTATCTTCCTCTTTCCCTTCCCTCTCCCCCTTATCTTCCCCTTCCTCCTCCCTCTTTCTCTTCTCCTTCCCTTCCTCCTTCCCACCCCCCTCTCCCTTATCTTCCCCTTCCTCCTCCCTCTTTCTCTTCTCCTTCCCTTCCTCCTTCCCACCCCCCTCTCCCTTATCTTCCCCTTCCTCCTCCCTCTTTCCCTTCTCCTTCCTTTCCTCCTTCCCATTCCCTTCCCCCTTATCTTCTTTCCCTTCTCCTTCCCACCCCTCTCCCCCTTATCTTTCCCTTCTCCTTCCTTTCCTCCTTCCCATTCCTCTCCCCCTTATCTTCCTCTTTCCCTTCCCTCTCCCCCATATCTTCCCCTTTCTCCTCCCTCTTTCCCTTCTCCATCCCACCCCCCTCCCCCTTATCTTCCCCTTCCTCCTCCCTCTTTCTCTTCTCCTTCCCTTCCTCCTTCCCCCCCCCTCTCCCTTATCTTCCCCTTCCTCCTCCCTCTTTCTCTTCTCCTTCCCTTCCTCCTTCCCACCCCCCTCTCCCTTATCTTCCCCTTCCTCCTCCCTCTTTCCCTTCTTCCTTCTCACCCCCCTCCCTCTTATCTTCCTCTTTCCCTTCTCCCTCCCACCTCCCTCCCCTTCATCTTCCCCTTCCTCCTCACTCTTTCCCTTCTCCTTCCCTTCCTCCTTCCCCCTACTCTTCCCCTTCCACCTCCCTCTTTCTCTTCTCCTTCCCTTCCTCCATCCCACCCCCCTCTCCCTTATCTTCCCCTTCCTCCTCCCTCTTCCCTCCTACATTCCTCCTTCACCTCTTATTGATGACCATTGTCCTTTCTTCTCAATATTCCTGAATTGAAGTTAAATGATCAAGTGAGTCATTTTAGCTCAAAGGTCCAAGCGACGAGAATTTTCCTTTCTCACGCTTTCCACCATATTTTGACAGCATGTATCTTGTGGATAGCCTGGCCCATTGCATGAGTGTAACATCCCATACCT
>NW_028234430.1:576473-586473 GCF_977035675.1 Penaeus japonicus | reverse complement strand
GTGAAGTAGAATTAATTAGGTCTGGGCTTTTGATGGCCAGAGATGCTGATGACGAGATTCACAGTTTTTAAGAATGTGAAATTTGAACTATGGAAATGGAATATGAATTACCATCTGCTGCAGCTTACATGCATTTAACAAGAAAATGAGGGAAGCAAATCTGAAGAACCAAATTGACATATGTGTATTAATCCCTTTATTTTCTTTGACTCATTTCAATTCCAGATGCATTGCTTTTTGAAAAGTACAAATTTGATAAGCAGGAAAAATCTAAATAGATTCATTATTATTATTATTATTATACTACCCTATATACATATATATACATATATATTTCCCTATATTGATATATATATATATATATATATATATATATATATATATATATATTGATATATATATATATATATATATATATATATATTATATATATATATATATTTTATATATATATATATATGATATATATAAATATATATAAATATACATATATAATATTATATATATATATATATATATATATATATATATATATATATATATATATAATATATATATAAATATATATAATATATATATATATATATATATATATATTATATATATATATATATATATATATATATATATAATATAATATATTATAATATATATATATATATATATATATATATATATATATTTATATATAAATATATATATTATATAATATATATATATATATAATATATATATATATATATATATATATATATATTTATATTAATATCATATATATATATATATATATATATATATATATATATATATAATATATATATATATTATATATATATATATATATATATATATATTATATATATATATATATATATATATATATGTATATGTATATGTATATAAATAAATATATATATATATATATATATTCATATATATATATATACATATATATATATATATGTATATATACATATATATATATATATATATATAAATATATATATATATATACATATAATAATATATATATAACATAATATATATATATATATATATATATATATATATATATATATATATATTATATATATATATATATAAATATATATATATATATATATATATATATATATATATATATAATATATATATAATATATTATATATATATATATACATATATATATATATATATATATATATATATATATATATATATATATATTTATATATATATCTATATTATATATCTATAATATATATCTATATATATCTATATCTATATATATAATATATATATATATATATATATATATATATACATACATACATACATATATATTTACCTATATATATATATATATATATATATATATATATATATATATATATATATATATATATATATATATATATATATATATATACTTACACCCTCATTCCAAGTATCATTAACATTGTCATTATCATGTTAATTCTTGTCCACATATATCTCCCTTCCATTTGTCATTATATCCTTCTATTGTAAGTCATCTATTAATTCTCTCATAATATTTTTATAATAATTCTTACCTTTCTAGATATAATGATAATATTCATTGCCATTCATTGTTGTTGTTATTTTTATGAATTATTATTATCAACATCATTAATATCATCATTATTATTTCCATTGCTAATATTATTATTATCATTATCTCACACTCATTCACATTCACCTTCTCATTGTCATTCTCACTCACATTCACCTTCTCACTATCATTCTCACTCACATTCACCTTCTCATTGTCATTCTCACTCACATTCACCTTCTCATTTTCATTCTCACTAACATTCACCTTCTCCCTGTCAATCTCACTCACATTCACCTGCTCATTGTCATTCTCACTCACATTCACCTTCTCATTGTCATTCTCACTCACATTCACCTTCTCATTGTCATTCTCACTCGCTTTCATCTTTCACTGCCATCCTCACATTCACCTTCTCATTGTCATTCTCACTCATATTAACCTTCTCACTGTCATTCCCACTCACATTCACCTTCTCATTGTCATTCTCACTCACATTCACCTTCTAATTGTCATTCTCACTCACATTCACCTTCTCATTGTCATTCTCATTCACATTCACCTTCTCACTGTCATTCTCACTCACATTCATCTTCTCATTGTCATTCTCACTGACATTTACCTTCTTATTGTCATTCCTATTCACATTCACCTTCTCACTGTCATTCTCACTCACATTCACCTTCACATTGTCATTTTCACTCACATTCACCTTCTCATATTCATTCTCACTCACTTTCACCTCATTTTCATTCTCACTCACATTCAGCTCACTGTCATGCTCACTCACATTCACCTTCGCATTGTCATTTTCACTCACATTCACCTTCTCACTGTCATTCTCACTCAAATTAACCTTCTCATTGTCATTCTCACTCACAATCACCTCTTAATTATCATTCTCATCCACATTCACCTTCTCATTGTCATTCCTACTCACATTCACCTTCTCACTCACTTTCACCTTCTCATTGTCATTCTCACTCGCATTCACCTTCTCATTGTCATTCTCACTCACATTCACATTCTCATTGTCATTCTCACTCACATTCACATTTTTCATTGTCATTCACACTCACATTCACCTTTTCATTGTCATTTTCATTCACATTCACCTTCTCATTGTCATTCTCACTCATTCACCTTCTCACTGTCATTCGCACTCACATTCACCTTTTGATTGTCATTCTCATTCACATTCACCTTCTCATTATCATTCTCAATGACATTCACCTTCTCATTGTCATTCTTACTCGCGTTCACCTTCTCTTGTCATTCTCAATCACATTCACCTTCTCATTGTCATTCTCACTCACATTCACCTCCTCATTGTCAATCACACTCAATTTGACTTTCTCATTTTCATTCTCACTCATATTCACCTTATTGTCATTCTCACTCACATTCACCTTCTCATTATCATTCTCACTCTCATTCCCCTTCTCATTGTCATTCTCACTGACATTCACCTTCGTATTGTAATTCTCACTCACATTGACCTTCTCACTGTCATTCTCGCTCACATTCGCCTTCACATTGTCCTTCTCACTCACATTCACCTTTTCATTTTCATTCTCACTCACATTCACTTTCTCATTTTCATTCTCAGTCACCTTCATCTTCTCATTGTCATTCTCACTCTCATTACCCTTCTCATTGTCATTCACACTGACATTCACCTTCTCATTTTCATTCTGACTCACATTCACCTTTTCATTTTCACTCACATTCACCTTCTCACTTTCAATTTCACTCACATTCACCTTCTCATTTTCATTCTCACTCACATTCACCTTCTCATTGTCATTCTCACTAACATTCACCTACTCATTGTCATTCTCACTCACATTCACCTTCGCATTGTCATTCTCACTCATTCACCTTCTCATTGTCATTCTCACTCACATTCACCTTCTCACTTTCAATTTCACTCACATTCACCTTCTCATTTTCATTCTCACTCACATTCACCTTCTCATTGTCATTCTCACTAACATTCACCTACTCATTGTCATTCTGACTCACATTTACCTTTTCATTTTCACTCACATTCACCTTCTCACTTTCATTCTCACTCACATTAACCTTCGCATTGTCATCCTCACTTCCCTTCTCACGCTCATTACTCACAAACAGACGTCTAACACAAGCATCTTCCTCCCTCAGGTCAGACTCCCTTACACTGTGCTTCAGAGAACGGCCATCATGCTGTTGCAGAGACGCTCCTCGAGAAGGGCGGAGAAGTGAACGCCAAGGCTTATTATGGTAAGGCGATTGGAAAGCGAGTGACTTCTTAAAGGCACCAGAAGAATTTTGCTTTTGTTTCTTTTCTCTTCTTTGTCTTTATGGAATTTTATAACAATTATTGTTATAATTTGATTAGGGAATGTTTTTCATCTTTTATCATGAATTTTATTGATATTTATTTCTTTATTCTATGAATTTTTCAGTAAAAAATTTTTCATAGATTATTTTATAAAATAGAAATAAATAGAGTTTTCTATATTTCTTTATACTATAAATGTTATAATGATTAGTTATGATAATTATGATAATAATAAGTATGATCATCTTAATTATTATTGACATTGTCATTATTATTATTATCTACAAGCAATATGATCATCCTCATCATCAATCATAATCATCATCAATTGTGCTATTCATATTAGCATTATTATTTCATGAAGATTACTATTATTATTACTACTATTTCTATTAAATTATCAATTGTTATCATCCTTCTTCTTCTCATTATTGTTATTTTGATGGTGATCCTGTTCTTGTTCTCCTACATGCTTTTGTTGGTGGTGTTGTTGCGAGGTCTTTGTCAGTGATGACAAAGACAATGATGATAATGGAGAAAGTAATGGCAACAAAAGCAACAACAATAATGATGATAATGAAAAGTTTCATAATGTTGATGGTGGTAATGATAACAATATTAATGATAAAGTAATCATCACTGATAATGTTGATGATAACACTTTCATGATGATAATAGAACTAATGATAATGGTAATGACATATTTATGATAACAATGATAATAATAATGGTGATGATGAATAATGATAGTAATAAATTTAGAAATATAAAAGTTTAGTTAAGTCCCCCCGAACGGCGGGTCCGTTTTCTTTGACATACGTAATGTCTCCCATGTTCCACCAATATTTGATGTTTTTTATTTTACGCTTATTTACTACAAGAAAGACATGTTTTGTTTATGTTACACCATTTATCAGGTGTATGTTTTTTTCCATTATGAAGACTATATATTTTAACTGCATTGAAACAGAAGTATAAATCATTTTATATCAATATGATTTTCTGAATAAATTAGCAGACGCTCAACAACACCATGTGTTTCAATGGCTAAAGAACATCTTTATTTACTGCACGAATGTGGCAAGAAAACCCCACATGTATAATTCTCCTACTCTTTGTCACTCTATATTTCTGTATAATTCTCTATATTATATATATATATATATATATATATATATACATATATATATGTATATATATATACATATATAATATATATATATATATATATATATATATATATATATATAATATATATATATATATATATATATATATATATATATTACTGATAAATAATTATCAAACATTCATTTTCATTATAATATTCTTTCTCATTATCATACATATATATTTTTTCTTATCCTTCTTGTTTCTATACCTTTTCATAATTCTTATTTTCATTAACATTCTAAGTATTTGCAATTTTATTAATATTCAAAATATCCATACTATTCCTAGCCCTTACCCTTATCACCCTAATCATCTCTATTAATCTCATTCCTAAAACTAGTCTCATTCTCCCTCACATTCACCTTCTCACTATCATTTTCACTCACATTCACCTTCTCATTGTCATCCTCACTTCCCTTCTCACGCTCATTACTCACAAACAGACATCTAACACAAGCATCTTCCTCCCTCAGGTTGGACTCCCTTACACCTTGCTTCCCAGAACGGCCATCATGCTGTTGCAGAGACGCTCCTCGAGAAGGGCGGAGAAGTGAACGCCAAGGATAAGGATGGTAAGGCGATTGGAAAGCGAGTGACTTCTTAAAGGCACCAGAAGAATTTTGCTTTTGTTTCTTTTCTCATCTTTGTCTTTGTGGAAATTTATAACAAATACTATTATAATTTAATAAGGGAATCTTTATCATCATTTATCATTAATTTTATTGATATTTATTTCTTTATTCTATGAATTTTTCAATAAAATATTTTCATAGAATATTCTATAAAATAGAAATAAATAGATTTTTCTATATTTCTTTATACTATAAATGTTATAATGATTAGTTATAACAATTATGATAATAATAAGTAAGATCATCTTAATTATTATTGATGTTATCATTATTATTTTCCTGTTTATCTAAAAGAAATATGATCATCCTCATCATCAATCATAATCATCAATGGTGCTATTCATATTATCATTAATATTTCATTACTATAACTATCATTGTTACTCCCATTTCTACTAAATTATCAATTATTATCATCCTTCTTCTTCTCATTATTGTTATTTTGATGGTGATCCTGTTCTTGTTCTCCTACATGCTTTTGTTGGTGGTGTTGTTGCGAGGTCTTTGTCAGTGATGACAATGACAATGATGATAATGGAGAAAGTAATGGTAACAAAAGCAACAACAATAATGATGATAATGAAAAGTTTCATAATGTTGATGGTGGTAATGATAACAATATTAATGATAAAGTAATCATCACTGATAATGTTGATGATAACACTTTCATGATGATAATAGAACTAATGATAATGGTAATGACATATTTATGATAACAATGATAATAATAATGGTGATGATGAATAATGATAGTAATAAATTTAGAAATATAAAAGTTTAGTTAAGTCCCCCCGAACGGCGGGTCCGTTTTCTTTGACATACGTAATGTCTCCCATGTTCCACCAATATTTGATGTTTTTTATTTTACGCTTATTTACTACAAGAAAGACATGTTTTGTTTATGTTACACCATTTATCAGGTGTATGTTTTTCCAATATGAAGACTATATATTTTAACTGCATTGAAACAGAAGTGTAAATCATTTTATATCAATATGATTTTCTGAATAAATTAGCAGACGCTCAACAACACCACGTGTTTCAATGGCTAAAGAACATCTTTATTTACTGCACGAATATCTTATATTTATCTTTACTTATTTATATTGATCTTTACTGCACGAATATTTATCTTTAATATAATATTTATCTTTACTGCACGAATGTGGCAAGAAAACCTCACAAATATTAAGGAAGGAAATATTTTATGATACTGATGATAACACTCTCATGATAATGATGGAACTAATGATAATGATATAATGATAATAATGATGGTGATTGGAAGGTGAATAATGATAGTAATAACAGTAATGATGGAAATAATATTTATTGATTATGATGATAATTCTTATTATAATGAATATTTTAAATATTGATTATAAATGATTATAAATTTATTATGAATTATAATTGTCATTAATGATAATGATTATTTTTAATGATAATGATTATTTTTATGTTATTATCATTTTTAGAAATCATCATTGCTGTTATTATTTTTATCATCATTAATATTTTCATTATCATCATTATCATTATGAATATTATATAATTATCATTATTATAAGAATTATCATTATTATTATCTTCATTATTATTTTTATCTTCCTCATTATCATTATTATTCATGTTATTGTCATAATTATCTTCACTAATATTTCTATCATTATGATTGATATTTTTTATCATTTTATTACCATTGCTATCATTATAGCTATCATGATTACTGTTATTATTGCAATGGTGTTCGTAAATATAATAATAAAAACAATAAAAATTACAATAATTATCATAGTAATGAAAAAATATTTATATATTATTGATAAATGATTATCAAACATTCATTTTCATTATAATATTCTTTCTCATTATCTCATTGTTTCTATACCTTTTCATAATTCTTATTTTCATTAGCATTCTTAGTATTTACAATTTTATTAATATTCAAAATATCCATACTATTCCTAGCCCTTACCCTTATCACCCTAATCATCTCTATTAATCTCATTCCTAAAACTAGTCTTATTCTCCCTCACAATCACCTTCTCATTGTCATTCTCACTCGCATTCACCTTCTCATTGTCATTTTCACTCGCATTCACCTTCTTACTGTCATTCTCACTCACATTCACCTTCGCATTGTCATCCTCACTTCCCTTTCTCACGCTCATTACTCACAAACAAACGTCTAACAGAAGCTTCTTCCTCCCTCAGATGAAACTCCCTTACACTGTGCTTCCTTTAACGGCCATTCACCTTCTCATTGTCATTCTAACTTATTCACCTTCTCATTGTCATTCTCTCTTACATTCACCTTCTCATTGTCATCCTCACTCACATTCACCTTCTCATTGTCATTCTAACTCACATTCACCTTCTCATTACCATTCTCACTCACATTCACCTTGCCATTGTCATTCTCACTCACATTCACCATCCCTTTGTCATTCAGATTCATTCACCTTCTCATTGTAATGCTCACTCATATCCACCTCCTCATTGTCATTCTCACTCATTTACCTATTTTCTGTCATTCTCACTCGCATCCACCTTCTCATGTCATTCTCATTCATATTCACCTTCTTATTGTCATTCTCAATCTCTCTCACATTCACCTTCTCATTGTCATTCTCACTCACATTCACCTTCTCATTTTCATTCTCACTCTTACTCACATTCACCTCATTTTCATTTTCACTCACATTCACCTTCTTATTGTCATTCTCAGTCACATTCACCTTCTCACTGTCATTCTCTTTCACATTTACCTTCTCATTGTCATTGCCACTCAGATTCACCTTCTCATTGTCATTCTCACTCACATTCACCTTCTCATTGTCATTCTCACTCACATTCACCTTCTCATTGTCAATCTCACTCATTCACCTTCTCACTGTCATTCTCACTCATTCACCTTCTCATTGTCATTCTCAGTCATTCACCTTCTCATTGTCATTCTCACTCACATTCACCTTCTCATTGTCATTTTCAGTCATACACCTTCTCATTTTCATTCTCAGTCATTCACCTTCTCATTGTCATTCTCACTCACATTCACCTTCTCATTGTCATTCTCACTCACATTCACCTTCTCATTGTCATTCTCACTCACATTCATCTTTTCATTATCATTCTCATCCACATTCACCTTCTCATTGCCATTCCTACTCACATTCACCTTCTCATTGTCATTCTCATTCATTCACCTTCTCATTATCATTCTCACTCATTCTCCTTCTCATTGTCATTCTTACTCATTCACCTTCTCATAGTCTTTCTTACTCATTCACCTTCTCATCATCATTCTCACTCACATTCACCTTCTCATTGTCATTCTCAGTCATTCACCTTCTCATTGTCATTCTCACTAACATTCACCTTCTCTATCATTCTTACTCACATTCACCTTCTCATTGTCATTCTCAGTCATTCACCTTCTCATTGTCATTCTCACTCACATTCACCTTCTCATTGTCATTCTCACTCGCATTCACCTTCTCATTGTCATTCTCACTCATTCACCTTCTCATTATCATTCTCACTCATTCACCTTCTCATTGTCATTCTTACTCATTCACCTTCTCATAGTCTTTCTCATTCATTCACCTTCTCATCATCATTCTCACTCACATTCACCTTCTCATTGTCATTCTCACTCACATTCACCTTCTCATTGTCATTCTCACTCACATTCACCTTCTCATTGTCATTCTCACTCACATTCATCTTTTCATTATCATTCTCATCCACATTCACCTTCTCATTGCCATTCCTACTCACATTCACCTTCTCATTGTCATTCTTACTCATTCACCTTCTCATAGTCTTTCTCACTCATTCACCTTCTCATCATCATTCTCACTCACATTCACCTTCTCATTGTCATTCTCAGTCATTCACCTTCTCATTGTCATTCTCACTAACATTCACCTTCTCTATCATTCTTACTCACATTCACCTTCTCATTGTCATTCTCAGTCATTCACCTTCTCATTGTCATTCTCACTAACATTCACCTTCTCATTGTCATTCTCACTCACATTCACCTTCTCATTGTCATTCTCACTCGCATTCACCTTCTCATTGTCATTCTCACTCATTCACCTTCTCATTATCATTCTCACTCATTCACCTTCTCATTGTCATTCTTACTCATTCACCTTCTCATAGTCTTTCTCATTCATTCACCTTCTCATCATCATTCTCACTCACATTCACTTTCTCATTGTCATTCTCACTCATTCACCTTCTCATCGTCATTCTTACTCATTCACCTTCTCATAGTCTTTCTCA
>NW_028234430.1:572540-576373 GCF_977035675.1 Penaeus japonicus | reverse complement strand
TATATATATATACATAATATATATTTATATATATGTGTTTATTTTATATATATATATATATATATATACCTATACCTACAGATATATATATAATTATATGTATATATTATATTTATATATATATATATATATTTATCATATACATTACATTTTATTAGATATATATATATATATATCTATATATATATATCTATAGATCATATTTATATAAATTTATGTATGTATGTATACGTATTACTCACACACACATACATATATTTATACATATAAAATATTTTATATTATATAGTTTTATGTTTTATATATTTATTTTTTTTTTATGGTATATATACTCTTTTATATATAAAAGCTATGATGTATGTATGTATACATAAGAATAGTATATAAATAGGTAGATAGATAGATATAATCTTCTAAAACATCGACGCGGCATATACACACAAAGCTCCTCTCCTTATTCATTAACATCAAAATCCAATTGGAGATCGATGTTAGCCAGTCCCTGAGATATAAATTAGAAGGGAGCACTTATAGAGACGACGAAAAAATACAATAAAAAAACAGGCTAATAATAGCCAGTAAACAACAGTGACGCCATGCGGGAAAAAAAAACTAAAATGCTATTTCTACCCCAGTTTCCTTCATAGCCATAAAATCTTCCACACATACGCGGCTAAATCTGGCAAAATAAGTAAATCTTATATATCATCAAGATCTTTAAATCGATCTAAATATCTCCACAGAATGGCTGGCAAAGTAAATAAACTCTTATGATAAGCATTTTCATCGTCAGAAAGATCCACATATACTGACTAAAAGTTGACATAGTGATCAAAATTTCTTATTAACAACATGCTTTAACCGATCAAAAAAATCCACACATATTTGCGAATGTCTGGCATTGCAGGCAAAATCTAGCATTGATATCAGCATCGTGCAACCTATCCAAATATCCACACTTGCTAGCGAATGGCTGGCGATATAAGAACTAACAGTTCTCTACCAGAGTGTAATTTATCAGGTCTCTCTCTCAGCCAGTGTCAACCCATATTGGACGAATTGGGATACGTGGCCGAGACTCCCCTAAGAGATGCTGGCGGAGGTGACAACATCAAAGGTCGAGGTCGAAAGTAAGAGTGTGGGATTTTGTTTTTCTCTGCAGACTTGGTATACTGTTACTTATATAAGGAAAAAGAAAATTCCTAGAAACACACACACACACACACACGTGTGTGTATATATGTATATATATATATATATATATATATATATATATATATATATATATATATAGATAGATAGATAGATAGATAGATAGATAGATAGATAGATAGATAGATATATGTATTATGTATATGCACTTCTTCTCCTACCACCCACTCCATGTTAAGAGGGGTGTCGCCAGTTCTCTCCTTCTCCGTGCTCTCCGCATATGTAACCCGCAGCACCTGGATGGAAAAATCAATTTTCTACGTCGATCCTCCGGCAAGCTGGGGTACCCTCTTTTCGTTCTTGACGCCGCGCTCTCCAACGCCCGCCGCACCTTCTACCATGACCTTCCCCACCAGAAGAGACATCCCACCTGCTTGAGTCCTCAGCCTTCCCTTATTCACCGAAGACAATCCACTCTCTTCCTCGCTCGTTACACCCTCTCAAACTATAGGCTTACCTTTCGCCAGGTAAACACTCTTGATTCCACACCTGACCTCCTTCGTCTGACAAGGTAGGCAACCTATGCCATCGCAATGTCTCCTTCCTCGTGAGAAGCAGTACTTCGGGGGGATGACCGGCGTTGTCTCAACAAGCGTGTGTCTCAACACATGTAACGCGGTATCCAGGAGACACTGCACCAACGCTTCTATTCTGCTTACCAGGGGTACGCCAATAGACATCGCATTAACCAAACTGGTCAGCTCCCGCATTCTGTTCCTTCCGCTGATTGTCCATGCCCGCTGATTTGCGTAGATCTTGATCTCATCTAACAGGCTGCCGAATTTCAATCCGCTTCAAACAGTTTTTTTTATCTCTGTTGACAGTCTTCGAATCTTCACACTATTTTCAGATTGTTACTTGATGCCGGACACCCCACACAGACCACCCGATCCGGGTGGACCTGACTTTGACCTATCACGTTTTCGTTCGCTGGTCGCCCCTGCCCTCGTTTCCCGTTCTCCCTGTCCTCGCAGGGAACTTTCCGGAACCGTGTTGTCTTCCCCCCCTTACTACTATTGTTCTCCTCCTCCTTAGTCCTGATGATGGGATCCAGTGGATCTTGAAACTGTCGTGTCATTTTGTTATAGAGAAAATAAATAGATAAATAGATAAATAATAAATAAATTATATATATATATATATTTATATATATATATATATATATATATATATATATATATTATATATTTATATACATGTATATATGTATATGTATATAATATATTAAAAAATATATATATATTATAGATATAGTATATTTGATATATATATATATATATATATATATAAAGTATATACTTGTTTATAGGTATATGTTATATATATTATATATATAGATATATATATATATAATATATATATTATATATATATATATATATAGATATATAGTACATATATAAAACGGAATATCAAGCCCAATTTTTTGGAATAGAAATGTTCGGCAATGAAATGTTAGAATTTGTATTTAGTAGTCTAAAGCTTGTAATTGTTTTCCAATTAGTTACAAGAAGAATGACCCTTTCTACACGACCTACAAGTATTATCAAATCAATGCCTACATGATGTTGAGGAGTATTTGCTTTGATATGAGTTTATAATGTTTAGCAATACATATGGATTAGGTTACAACACACGTTGAACAAGTTGATGAGGATTAGCATTATGAAAGGCTATAATATGTGTAGTGAACAATGTTTATAACAATTATGAGAATGATAGTTAATACGGAAGTAAAAATGATAATCATTTGAAATATTAGTACTGATACTATTCATGATAATATTCATTCTTTTATGATGAAATAAATTTACTAATAACTACCGATGACAGCAACACCATTACTCTAATGACATATTAATGATGATAATGATAATTTTGATAATAATGATATTGATTATAGACCATTGTAATAACAAATACATGATTGAACAATGATAGCATTGATATTGTAGTGAAGATATGGTAATATCCTGCAGATGATATTGATGAATGATGATAAAAGCAATAAGAATGTTAATTCAAAACAATCTATAAGGATAATGTTAATTTCTTCTTCTTCTTTCAGCTTGTAATGTCCTAGTTGGACTATAAGCCTTCCCCAATTCTTTTAATCTTTGCCGATCCCAGCGCTATTCCTCTGCCTGTCATTCTCGGTGATTTGGGCTGGTTAGTGGCAATTTCTTGCGCGGGCACATGACACCTTCCCCCCTATCGAAATTTCTTTTTGTATGTGATGCTGGCTGAGCACTTGATATTCCGCTGACTCAACCAAGGAAACAGCTGATAATCTTTGATGGTTTAAATTCATTGTGAAGTTGATCAGGCCTAACCCACCGAGCGCTGCCCACATTGCCGAATTTGGCGGGCCGTGATCAATTCTGAGATTATAAGTACAAAATGGAATATTTTAGAATAATGATAAGATAATAATAAACAATTATACGTAATTATGTTTATGATGGGTTGAGGATGACAATAAAATTGATTAACTATTACGTTATTGACACAAGAACCCACTCATTACAATAAATAAATGATCAGAATCTAATTTCTCTGCCCAAAATCGACCCCTTACGTATTCACACTCACTCTTTTCCACCATCCTTCTGTTTCCCGATA
>NW_028234430.1:545040-547540 GCF_977035675.1 Penaeus japonicus | reverse complement strand
TATAAAAGATAGAAAGAAAGAGAGAAAATACCAAAAAGACGAAGAGGGAGTTTAGAGTAGGGAGGAACGGAAGGAAAATGAGAGTAAGGAGGAGAGAAAAAGCGAGGGTAGAAGTGGGAGCAGAGGTGTTTTATTTCTATGCCCGAAGATTACTTTAAGGAGAGCAGTTATTCAAAGTTTTAAGAGTCTAATCCTCTCTTTAGGATTTTGGAAGAACGTGTATTTTTTTTCCTTTTTAATTGATCAAAATATGATATTTTTTTGCGACTTTTGGTTGTGGAAAAAGAACAGTGCTATTGTACGATAATTATAAACCGAACATCCTTTTTTTCCATGACAGAACTCAAACTAAAAAAAATCAGTTATTCCGTATTGAAAATGGCAAGGATAAAATTGACAAAGATTAAGATGTACGCAAGAAAATTGGCCAAGATTTTCAAAGGCGTGAAGGGAGAGGTTCAAGATAAGAAAGAAGGCGATTGTTCTTGGATATGTTAAAGGCAAATGATGTGACAGAGATATGAACGACGCGATAGGACCGGAGTGAGAAGCCTACATTTGAATAAGAGAGAGAGAGAGAGAGAGAGAGAGAGAGAGAGAGAAAGAGAGAGAGAGAGAGAGAGAGAGAGAGAGAGAGAGAGAGAGAGAGAGAGAGAGAGAGAGAGAGAGAGGCAGGCAGTTAGACAGAGAGAGAAAGAGACAGGCAGACAGAGAGAGAAAAATACAGTCAGACAGAAGAAGAAAGAGATAGGCAGACAGACAGACAGGCACAGAGAGAAAGAGAGAGAGAGAGAGCGAGAAAGATGTAAATTACTGATTGTGCAATTAAACCATATAGTTCTTTGATATATGTCCAATATCGATTACTTGCGTTTTTTATGATGTATGTTTCTCCATACTGTTATTACAGACAACTCTATCACTCTATATTTCCATGATCCTATTCTTTAATAACTGAAATGACTGCAGTAAGAAACAATGAATAATAATCTATCAAACAAAAGTCTGAGTCCTATATCCGGGTTGTGGGAAGCACAAGATAAGTTTACTGCAGTGCGATTATTAAAATTCTCTGATGAAAAATAATGATTAGAATCACCAATAAATTTGATCTCACTGCTAATAAAACAAGTAAAACATTTTATACACTTCCGGGGAAATCTTTCAACTTATTTGTCTGATTGGATCTATCACTCTAGGAATTCTATATTGGGATTATTTTACTAGGGAAAAAATGTATCGAATGTAGGAATGTATCGCCGACTGCTTATTGATGTGAAATATTGCACGGAAAATTGTTAGAAATATTTCATCTAACAAACCAAGCAGGGAGAAGAGAATGGCGGTGATGCTGTTAATGTATTCATTTTATGCATGGTAATGACAACCGCCTTTTAATCAAAGTATTTCTATAATTCATTCAATAAGAGCATCTCCCCTACAACAATAATGATATATTAATTTGTTTTTATATCCAAACTGTTTAATCGGAAATAGTATGCTTTATGTAAATTTATCTGACCGTTGTTGAATTTCCCAATTAGAACACAAAGTACTCGGATAGACAGATGGGTCGATAGATAGATCGAAGAATAATGCAAATCAATGCAAGATCATAAAAAATCATTAGAGACTGAGAAATGAAGGATGAAAATCAACTATAGTTAATTTTAAAAGCAACATTCCATCACAGACAAATAAACATAAGTGATAAGTGTTTATGATGTTAATTTCAAACAACATTTATCCAACAGACAAATATAAGAATTCTATCTCGACTTGGCGTCCAACACCCGTGATAAGCTCCATAAGATTATTTTTGGTGACTTTACTGCAGCTCGGAAAGTCTAACCACTGTGCAAGGAGCATATATCATATTAAAAGAAACAACAATTTCATTGTGAGTGTTTATGCACCCAGAGGATTTCTGCAACTTGTGTTCATCACGTGACTTGTTGCAATCAACAAATCTCCGGAGTTTATTGTTATGTGTAGAAGTGCGTGGGTGTTTTTTTTTTTTTTTTTTTCTTCTTCTTCTTTTTTCCTTTTTTTTGAGTGTGTGTGTGTTTGTGTGTGTGTGTGTTCTTTAAAAAGCGTTTATTTTCTTTTACCTTTCATTGTTTAAACACATCATAATCAAATTTCAATACTGTCGTTTCTTTCTCGAGGTTATTTTTTTAGTCCTGTCCTTTAGCATTCAAGCTTTTCTTAATGTTATTTTCAAATCTTTCTGCATCACCCGTATCAGAATGAATAATGAACGTGGTTTTCTTAATGTCATCGTAAACGAGTTCTATTTTCTCTCTTACAACCTTTTATAGTTTTTATTTCTCTTTTTGCAAGACTGTCTGTTGCCTTGCATCTTACGAGATCTTATATAACTGACTGGTCAAACGCATGTGGACGTTATGTGAGATATCTTTTGTTTTAAGAAATTCGTTCTCTCTGTCTCTCTCTCTCTCTCTCTCCCTCTCTCTCTCTCTCTCTCTCTCTCTCTCTC
>NW_028234430.1:532540-537540 GCF_977035675.1 Penaeus japonicus | reverse complement strand
GAAATAATGATTAAACAAGTTCAATTATTGAAAAGGGTCTAATGGTGATATAGCTAACAATAATTATTATCTATTTTATGAAGATAATTAATTAAATTAGTAATGATAGTAACGTTAATAATGATAGAAATACTAACAATCATTATCTTGTTATTATATTTTATTATATCTTCTGATGGATTGTAATGTTCTAAGATCCTTGCCAGTGCAATCCACCAAAGAAAATGGGAATAATAATAATAAAAAAAAAATGTTATAAACAAAGAAATCTTTTAGACATGCATTCATGTAAGCATTGATACTATAAAGTACAAACAATATATTTATATAAAATACTAAATATATATAAATAAATATATATTATATATTATATATAAATACAATCACAAACATTATACATAATATCCCAATCAACCACTATCACAATCGCATAAGAAACAACATTAAAACCTAAACAATTTTAAAAAAAGATAAAGAACTAAAAGAAATAAGAAAAAGAAGGCGCATCTTAGCTCAAGGTTTAAACTGAGGGCATCTCCTCTCCTGGCGACACAAGGCGCAGACAGGGCGTGAGAATCTCCCTTAGAGTAGGGCAGGTAGTTAGCTTGCTTTCTGACTAGAGGGAGCAGAGAGCGAGGTGAAAGAAGGCGATTTTCTCAATATTTTTCTTATTTGTTTGCTATCAAATCTCTTAACTTTGTTTGCCTAGATGTTAAGTGTGATTTGTTTTGTTTTTCCATTGCTATGTTTATCTATTTATTCTGATTTTGCTTATTTTTATTTGTCCTAATACGATGTGATGGCTTGAATTAATGATAAAAAGGATGACTAATAGCATGAAGATGATAACAAGTAAAAAGGGATGATATTTTAGTGATAATGATACAATACAATTTTATTATTATTCATATGCAATTATCGCATATCAAAAATCAATATCTAGTGACATAACTTACATAATTGTGAATAGTAATATATATGTAATTAATTAATGATAGCAACATAATGATTAAAAATGTTTAATGGAGAGGATAGATTTAATGATTAAGATGGATAGAACGTAATAATAATGATTAATAATGATAATGATAAGCAAACTAATAGTAATGATGATCAGTAAACATTAGTAAAGGATAATGTCAGATACTTTAGACATTATTCAGATGATAATTATAATACTAACAATAATAATGATAAGTTGTAATAATTAATAATAGTATAAGACAATAAATAATAACGTGATAATGACATTTTAGTTATCACAGATGACATTTAATACTTAGTCCTCATTCGTTTCCTTATATACAAAAAGTTCTATGACTTATGAGAGGCACACCTTCTCCCTCCACCCCCATACGCTTAATATCACGCTCTGCTAATACGGGCTCAGACAAAGTAGAGCTTGGGTATTATGTCGTAAATACAATAAGCAATCAACTATAAAGAGTATTTCTAAAAGTTCAGTAAAACCCTTTTAGTTTCCTGCGCTATGTGGACGGATAAGCTGAAAACATGTGTTGTGGAATGTTTTTTGTTTTATTAATATTACAGTATTAATAAATATTATCAATTATCATATATTGATTATTAACCCATTGGATTAATGAGATAATAGATTATCATTTATTTATCATTGTTGTATTATCATCTATCGAATTATGTATATCTATTTCTTCTCTATTATTATATTATTATTATTCATCATTATTATTAACAGTACGTTAGCAGCATGCAGCTAGTAGATAGTAGTAAGCGTAGTTTTAACAGTAAGTAGTATCATATTATTATTTAATTATTATTAGTTACTCATTGATCTATCATCATCTATGACCTTGTTATATAGTTCTAATTTACTATTCAGGATGTATTGAATTTTATTGTGCGAATAGGAATAAATACAAACCATATTGGTTTACAATGACTACGTACTTTTTCTGTTCTATTTATTTGCTTTACATGTGTGTTGTGTGTGTGTGCTGTGTGTAGTAGTGTGATGCGTGTGTGTGTGCGGTGCAGGGGTAATGGGGTGACAGGGAGGGGTGGTGGAAGGGGTCTGATTATCATTACCTTATACCCCGATGCCATCCTTGTGAATAACTATTGTCAAATTACAAAACAATGCCGAACTCGGATAACATTTAGACATTGTCTGCTTGTATAGATTGGTCAAGCCTAGAGGCTGTGTTTATTATGGTTTCCTCCTACCCTTTTTCCATACTCTTTTGAATCAATGCGTTTTCAAGAAGCATTTGCAACTAACTCAACACCGGGCCAGAGGGAGGAAGGTTGATAGATAGAAAAGTCGAGAGGGTTCTCCCGATTACATTCAGGTCCCCTTCTCTTATTCTGTTCTCGTTATTTTCGTCAGATATATTCTTCTGACTATTATTCTAAATCTTATCATTCTGCTAATTATCTCTTGATCTTGCATCTTCTATTCTTTTTCTGTCATTTTTCTCTTGCTGATAACTACGCTGTTATCATAATCGAGATGATATATAAGGGATGATCAAAATTGCTGATGAGTGCACAATCAAATCAGCAACAACAATGATTATGAATATCCAAGTGTCTGCTAATCTTTATGATTGGCAACGATATCCTCACAGTCGTTAATGTCGAATATTTGTATATGTAACTTTATCAAAATATATATATTTATTATAGGAGACTATATATGGGATAATCACCACACACAGCACGGGCAATCACACAACAAGGCACACGGACACAACACACACTAACGCTCAATCGCAACTACACACAAACACACTACACACATAACAACACAATCGGCACACGAGCATCAGCAATACAACACACACACACAACTTTACAAAAGGCCTCACACGACACCACAACCTAAGCAAGACGCAACACACACACACACAAACACACACGAAAGGGCAGACACACACACACTATACAATCTAGATATATATAATCTTATCACTATAATATATATAATATATATAAATTATATACGATATCTATAAATTTCATATATACTGTATATATATTTCTATATATATAATATATATATATATATATATATATATGTTTGTTTATGTCATGTTGAATATGATATATATATATATATATATTATGATTATATATACTATATATGTATAGATATAGACATTATATATACAGTATATTCTAATATATATTCATATATATATATATATATATATATATATAAATTATATATATGTAGGTATATATATATATATATAGCTTATATATATGCTATATATATATATATATATATATATATATATACATATATATAAATTCTAATATATTTATATATATATTAGATATACTATATAATATAATATATATATATATATCTAATATATATTAGTTGACACACACACACACACACCCCACGAACAATCACACACACACACACACACACACCACACACACACATCACCAGCGAGCAAACTAACACATATATATATATAATATATTATATATATATATATATATATATATACTATATATATATGTACATATATGATTATATATCATCTCTCTACTTCTCATCTCTCTCTCTCTCCTCTCTCCTCCTCTCTCTCTCTCTATTCCCGATCTAACTTAGTCTTCTCATGCGTTCGTTCTCCCGAAATCATTCTCTCTTCTCAATACAGTTTCTATTAACAATCTCCACAATTCATCTACCAAATCCTTTGTCTCCTCTCTCTCCCTCTCATCTTCTTCTTCTCATTCATCTTCTGATCTCTCTCAAAATCGTTGCTCCTCGTCCCAACTGTCATCATCTCAATCTGCCATTTTCTCTCTCTTCTTCTCCTCACTCTCTGTGCGATCGCCTCCTCCCGCTCTTCTCTCTCACTCTCTTGCTATATATATATATATCTATATAGATATCTACTAATAAAATATACTCTTATATAATAATATATATACATTTTTATGTATTTATATATATTATATTTATACATAATATATGTATGTATACATATATATATATATATATATATAAATATATATAAATATCTATATATATATATCTATACATGTATGCATATATAATGAATATATATTATATATATATTATATCATACTAGATAACATAATATATATATTATATAGAATATATTAATATATTCAATATAGAATATAGACACACACATATTGCATAGGTAGTATTATATTTATATAATAGTAGATATATGACGTAATATAATATATAATGAATAGTATATATAGGATATGATATATAACACCACTACATATACATATAGTATATATATAATTATATATAATATATATATTAGTATATTGATATATATACATACATTATATATTAATATATATACGAATATAATATATTTTTAAATAAATATATTTTATATGACTATATATATATTATATATAGAATATATAGTGAAATAATATAGGTAATATAGAGCATATATTATATATATAAGGCCATACACGTGAGACACACACACACTTCACACACACTCAAGACACACATAACACAGCACACACACAAACGAGCCACACATATCACAACTATATCTACGTTCAGATGATACATTGTACGATACCCCCAATAAATACACTCATATACGTCTGCCTATAATAGAATATCCACACAAGTTTTCCCCTTTACCTTTGCCACGTAGAAAAATCTCCCTTTTGTTGATGTCTTCAGGTTCGAGGCGACACTCCTATAGTAAGTACACGAACAGGAGTGCCAAAGGGGACTGCGCGGAAGACATCAGGAATCCACACCTTTTATTCCTACCAGGGCAGCAAGCTCTTATCATTCGATGCCCTATAAAATCCGCCGAAGTTAAAGGACTCTCTCCCCCTCTTTCCCTGAAGAACTCTCAGCGAAAAGTACCCTGGTGTAATTTACTCGTCATTTGAGAATAAGCTGGAACGAGCTGTGGAAAAGTAGTGCATTACGCACTGTCTAAGGGAGATGATAGAGAGATAAGGGGGAGAGATAGAGAAGAGGGGGA
>NW_028234430.1:515845-532440 GCF_977035675.1 Penaeus japonicus | reverse complement strand
GGAGACAACAGAGTTTTGGGACACATTGTGGAGGCCCTAGGAAGAATAGAGGAGGCACTGAGGGTCAGACACACAGGAGAAGGAGTCCTACAACCCCCCCCTTCCCCTTCCCCCCCCCCCCGAGTCAGCGGAGGCCCCCGGACCCGGCCCCCCCCGGGGGGACAGGACCCCCCGGAAGCACCCCCCCAGAGGGAACCCAGAGAGGGGGACCCACATCTAGGCCACACACTTGGAAAAAAAATTACAAGCAGGGCGAAAGAAACAGAATCAGGAAGAAAGAAGACTGAGAGAATTAAGAGAAGAAGAACAAGCAATAATGGTAAAAACCTAAGAGATAGACAAGATCACCTGTCTCTGAAAATAAGGAAACATAGACTAGATAACCAAAGCAGGAAGAGGGAATATAAGGAAAAGGAATGTAGAAGCCTCTCCAGATAGATCCCCACAGGATTTTCATCGCCCACGACGGGGAGGCCGCACAGAGTGAGATTCCAGAAACCCTTCCACCCCCAAGCACAGGAGGAGGGATACGTACCCAAGGAACCTGGCACAGAGGACCAGGGTACACTGCCAGAAGCAGCAAGCCAATATCGGAAAGGATGCAAGGAAACAGATGGAACCAAGTAGAACAGATTGCAAGAGGAACACCCCAGGACCAAGGAAACAAGTGACTTCGGGGCCCAAAGGAAACAGATGGCAAGGGAACAACACTGGAATCATTCAAGAGAAACAGTGGCAAGCAAACACCAGCTAAGGAGGTCCAAGGAATGGAGGAGACACAATTGGCTGGGGAGGGAATCTTTGGACTCCCGAAGAAGTTCACAAATGGAGAGGTCAAAACTAGGAAGAGAAGGAAAACACCCATTAGGGTGTCAGAAAACAGCAGGAGAAGACCTATGGCAAGAAAGGCGTAGAGAGACACTGGGGTGGAACTAATATAAAGGAATAGTGACACTCGAAAAAGCCCAGCTCCTGGTGTACCACAAGGAAGGCTCCTTTTTGTACCTGGTCCTCCAAAGACACGAGCGGTGGAGAGGTGTGTCGGTTACAGAGAGCCTGGACACAGCAATGCAAGAAATTAAGAAAGTTTATAGAGGAAACGATAGCTAAAAATAGAAAGATTTACAGATTCCTTGCTACCTCTCCCCCAAGTGAATTCCCAAGAGGGAAGAGGAGACCTTTGGTTGGGCACCCCCAACTCCCACTCCTTGCACTGGCACTACTGCGAGGATTAGCAGAAGAGACCTCCCCAGAGAAAACTCCCAGGATTAGAAGATAAAATGAAGAGCTACATGAAAGAACTTGAAAAAAAGATGACGATGACCACACAGGGAAGACAAAATCTCAGTAAAAAAGAAAGAGAAGCACTAGAAAAACTGAAGGAAACCCAGAAATTGTAATAAAGAAGGCTGACAAGGATGGAGCCTTGTAGTTTTTATTTTTGAGAGAAAAGAGAGCTACATAAAAATGGGAAACACTCACCTTAGAGACGTTGACACATATAAACCCTTGATTGACCCAGAGGAGAGCTAGAGAGAGTGGAGAAGGAAAGTAAAGTACTAGTAAGCAGGTTTCATACCATGGACGCCCCAGGGGGGGGGGGCGGCCAAGGTAAGAAGTTTTCACAGCAGGACAGAGAGATGGCCCTGCTTGGACATAAGTTATTGCCAAGCATTCCCCATTGGTATGTCTTGGCCCAAGACACATAAAGCCATAGATGAGACTACAAATACTTGGCGAGGTAGACCAGTGTTGAGCGGCTGTTGTGCGCCACCCCCCACCAGGCCAGTGGATAGGCTCCTTACTACTTTCTTGACCCCCATATTAGAACTTCTCCCAGAGAGTTACAAGATACTTCAGCCTTTCTAAGGAAAATGATGCATACCCCCAGTTTTCCAAGAGGATCCATCCTTTTCTCGTTTGACGTAGTCTCCCTTTACCCATCCATCCCTGAAGGAGAGGGTTCGGGGGTGGTAGCCAATTTTTATGAGAAAAACTATGGTTATGTACAAGGAAGATTGGCGGCAGATTTTAGCATAAAAGCTCCTCCCCCATACCTTATCAAGGAGGGGATTGACCATGTGTTGGGAGGCACCCTGTTAAGGTTCAATGAGAACTTTTATAGACAGTGCAAAGGCACGGCGATTGGAGCATCAGTTTCAGTGGCAATAGCAGAAATATTTGTGCATGTAAGCATTGAAAAGAAGAGGAAAGCCCTGAAGAAACAGCCAGAGATTTTTTATAGGTATATAGACGATATATTTGGAGTATTTACAGGTACAGAACAAGAATTGAATGAGTATCATGTGGAGCTAAATAAATTCCACCCAGACTTAAAATTCACATTAGAGTGGAGCAGAGAAAAGCTCCCTTTTCTAGATACCATGGTATATTGGGACAGGGAAGGAAGGCCTCAGACGACTACTTTCTACAAACCGTCCAACACCCACCAATACCTTCACTATCAATCAAGTCATCCGAGAAGCCTGAAGAAAGCACTCCCCTTTTCACAAGGAATAAGAATAAGGAGAATAGTTAGTGAAGAAACAAACCTGGATAAAGAACTAAATATAATGACAAACTTCTTCAGAGACAGAGGATACGATAAGAGATCAGTGGGGTTGGCAGTAGAGAGAGTAAGGAAAATACCAAGAGAGTCCCTACTCTACAAACAAGAGAAAGCAGAACAGAACAGAGTAATTTTCCCTATAATATATTCACAAGTCCTGGGCCTCCCCCTTAAGACAGGTCCTGAACGACCTTTGGAACTGGATAAAAGAAGAAGCTAAGGGAAACCATGGGAAAAGAAATTCAATGATCCCCCACCAATGATAGCCTGGAGAAAGGACAAGACGTTGGCAGGAATGTTGATCAGAGCCCAGTTCCCTTCCCCCTTAGCAATGAGAAATGAGTCAGGAGGACCCAAAGCAAAAAAGTAAAAGGAAAATGAAAGGAAGAATAAGATAAATGACCCAGATAAATTTCAAGAAGAATACTCCATGAAACATAAATCACAGGATAATACAAGATATAAAATGAAAATTAATATTAAGAGGTGACCACAGAAAGAAATCTACATACCCAAATAATGGAAAGGCACCTCACATATGTGTATCTAATGTGTTTATTATTATTATTATTATTATTATTATCATTTTTTAGGTTAAGTTAAGACAGTTTTTTCAGACACCCCTGTGCGGTTCTCTTCTAATAATTTTCGGTGATTTATAAGATTTGCAGGGGTGACAGTGAGTTCTGTCTTCTTTTAATTCTTAATTTTTAATTTTTAACTTGTGATTTAGGAATAAATTCCTCTCAACGCACGTAGCTTTGCACTAGTACATTTTGGGCATTTAATATGTTATGTCTCCTGAGGTATTCATTGTTCCACCAAATCATATTGTGAAAGTTGCATAAAGTCACAGTAGTTAGGTGATACAGACATATATATAATAGAGAGTACTTTTTGGGTTTTTTTTCTGCCAACAAAGGAGGCAGTTTGTAAGACAGCTTGACATATAGATGGCTGCAGAAAGATACATATTGTTGCAATATTACTTTTTTATTGTTACCCATCATATTTTATTAATGTACCAAGTCAAAGCTACATGGAGTGAGTGAGTGATTCTCCTACTAAATATATAAGATTAGACTATTAATCTTATTATTATTCTATATTTGGTTAAAATAAATACACATCTGAGAATGCGGATTTATAAATATGTATTACATACAGTGGAGCCTTTTCCCCTCCTCCCCACCTCCCTAACAAGCGGGAAAGTCGGGTGATTGACAGGTGGACCTGAAGGAGTCCCTCCAGTGGCCTCACCACCTGTAGAAAGTTACAGAGGCATGTTTCACTGGTTTAGATGTTATTTATATTGTATTTAGGTATTCCTTCTTTTTAATTTAGAAGTTATTCAGTTTATATATAGGTATTCCTGATTTTATTGGCTTCAACACTGCATTGATAATGAGGTATAATTCCGCGAGATATAAAACTCAGAGGAGAGGAAATGAATATGTAGATAGAGATATACACATGTAAAGAGGTTTCCCTGGATTAAGGAATTAAGTCTCTATGGTGTATTTTTCATACAAATTCCTTTTGAAATTAGAGTTTCTCATCGGTATGAATTTTATATATGATATATTCTAGAAGAAATATAGGCATGTTTTTAAGGTACGGTTGCTTATGTATAATGTTTATATTTCTCCCTTGAGATCTCTTACAAAAGGTTAATGTTGTCCATAAAAATGAGTGATTCTCTTACTAAATATATAGGATTATACTATCAGTATGGTTATTAATTTTTGTTAAGGGAAGTACACTTCTGAGAATGCGGATTTATAGATATGTATTACATACAGTGGAGCTTTTTTCCCCTCCTCCCCACCTCCCTAACAAGCGGGAAATACGGTTGATTGACAGGTAGACCTGAAGGAGTCCCTCCAGTGGCCTCACTACCTGTAGAAAGTTACAGAGGCATGTTTCACTGGTTTAGATGTTATTGTATATATGTATTCCTTCTTTTTAATTTAGAAGTTTTTCAGATTGTATATAAGTTTTACTTATTTTTAATTGCTTCAACACTGCATTTGATAACGAGTTATAATTCCGCGAGATATAAAACTCAGAGGAGAGGAAATGAATATGTAGATAGAGATATACACATGTAAAGAGGTTTCCCTGGATTAAGGAATTAATTCTCTATGGTATATTTTTCATACAAATTCCTTTTGAAATTAGAGTTTCTCATCGGTATGAGTTATATATATGATATATTCTAGAATAAATATAGGCATGTTTTTAATGTACGGTTGGTTATATATAATGTCTATATTTTTCCCTTGAGTTCTTTTACAAAAGGTTAATGTGTCCATAAAAGTGAGTGATTCTCCTACTAAATATATAGGATTATACTATCAGCATTGTTATTAATTTTTGTTAAGAAAAATACACATCTGTGAATGCGGATTTATAAATATGTATTACATACAGTGGAGCCTTCTCCCCTCCTCCCCACCCCCCTAACAAGCGGGAAAGTTGGGTGATTGACAGGTGGACCTGAAGGTGTCCCCCCAGTGGCCTCACTACCTTTAAGAAGTTACAGAGGCATGTTTCACTGGTTTAGAAGTTATTTATATTATATATATATTATATATATATATATATATATATATATATATTATATATATGTATTCCTTCTTTTTAATTTAGAAGTTATTCATATATTATATATAGGTATTTTGTTTCAACACTGCATTGATAGTGAGTTATAATTCCGCGAGATAAAAACTCAGAGGAGAAAAAAATAAATATATAGATAGATATATACACATGTAAAGAGGTTTCCCTGGATTAAGGAAATAAGTCTCTATGGTGTATGCTTCATACAGATTTTTTGGAGTATAGTGATGTATGAATATGTCAAATATGTTTTCCCAAGATGGGAGCTTTATATTAGAAGAATGTAAAGTGTCCATAGGATGATATCTAGAAATAGACTGTTAAGATGTATATATAGGCATGCCTGTGATGTTTCACAAAAATGGAAAATAAAAAACAAAAACTTAAAATTACAAATGCTCATAAAAAATGTTTGTATTCAGTCGAACAGTTTTAGGGTTCTTTTAAGTGTTCTATAGAGACGTCTAGATATACGAAGGTATAATTACATGTCTTGTAGGAACTTAATAATATAATATGTAAAGATCAGAAACATTTTTATTATGGTTTGATGATCTCTCAAAGTATGTAGATATAGATATTCATTGACATTAAAAGGAAGGTCAGTAGATCTACATCATATGTCTTTGAAAAGAATAACAAAAAATGGGAATACTTCCCTAGAACATGAGTTTTTTCCTCTTAGGAGGAGAGAGAGGAGGGGTGCAAGTTGGATTAGTATTCCTAGTTCCCACGCTCCGCACTAGGGAGACCACACCTCCAGATCAATCTCCCCCCTGGAGACATATATATACCTGTTTCTTCCCCTTATGATGCATACCTGTTTCTTCCTTTCACAGCCCAACTCTTCAGTGGTTCCTTCAGTTGAGACAGGGCTATTCAATATCAACCTAACCACCTGCCCTGACCAAGAGTAGCTCCAGAAGAGGGCTCCTGTTGGGACCCACTTTCATCCGAAGAACACAGGGGAGAGGATGGAACATAGACAGAGAGGGAACTAGGATAGCCACCACCCAAAAGATAAGTTATATTAAGTAATTCTTTTCCTCTCAGAATATATGACAAAGAAAATATGATACAATATAAGTTTGACAAGTGAGAACAAGGAAAATATGTTGCTTGTAACAAGATAATTAACCTAGATAATTACAGAAAGAAACGGAAAAGAAAAGCCGGCAACAGAGGACAATACAGGAAGGTCACAGGAAGCTCCTCCCCCTTTTGCCAGGAGGACCAATCAGAGCAAAGGCAGAGGACTGAGCTCCACCTTCCCCCAAGAGCCAGGCTACAGGATTGGCTGCCTAAGGCAGCCTCCCCACATATCCACACAGGAAACGTAGATTTCAACCTGTATATAATGTACATTTTGTTGAATAAAGAACAGTAATCTCCCCCACACAGGCACCTGATGAGGCCCTCTTGGCCGAAAGCGCTAGTGCAGTGGGATACTGTTAGTTTTTAAGTGTTGATATGTGTGTTATTACCCCGAAAGGACATGTACTATGTGAAAATAAACTTAAGTGATAAGTGTGAAATCAAACAACAGGATCATCACTAGAGACAGCAGATCTACACCCCAGAAAGGAGGAGCAGCTCAGCAACACAGCTAAGTCTTTCAAATGTTCTTTCTCACATAAGTAGAGCAAAATATAGCACTGTGACTTTGAGTTTGCCCCAGGATTAGTTTGTTTCTGTGCAAAGTGTAGAGAGGATATAGCGTCTTACAGTGATTTTCCAAGTGTTATTGGAACATAGTCCTGAGTCCCCATAGTAGGGGATAACAATTTGATAGGTGTTTTTAAGTATATGATGGTATAAGATCATTCAGGATATTCTATATTGTGTAAAGGTATTTCGGATTACATTTTCTGTATTGTATAAAACATCTGTGATCTTATTTTTAGAAGTGTTTGGAAATATTTACAAGCAACATATGTGAAATTATATCTTATATGTTTGTATAAGATCATTCAGGGTATTCTAGATACTTTCCTGAATTGTGTAATATTATTTAGGATATTAATATACATTTCTGTGTTTTATAAATCACCTATGATTATAGTCTTAGAAGTGATTTAAAATATTTACAAGCAACATATGAGAAATTAGAATTTGACTTTGTAAGTCAGGTGACTTAGTAGAGTCTACCAAAGGGAAACAGTACATTGACTGGAAAACAAAAAATTAAGTATATGCATAGATAATTCTTTGAGAGTAATTAGAACCCAGTGTTGGAAGAATTGGCAGGCAGAAAATACAAAGTGTTCTAGGTAAAGTGCAGTGAACTCATTTCCTGACCACATATATCCATGGTCAGCAGTATGTAAAGCCTCTGTTTTCTTAACTCTAGCTAAAGAGAGCTGGACAAGGCTTACCATACACTAGAGTCATACACACACAAAGTAGAGGTTTAAGGATTTATGTGAATAGTGATAAAATTCAAAGAGTTGTCAAGATGGTTAATACCAGGAACCAGTCTAAGGAGAATACCCAGTCAGATATAAGGGAAAATCCCACAAGAGGAAGGAAAGAGGGAATGAGAGAGTTATTGGTAGAGTTAAGTACACCAGTGAGTAGACTAGCCCAAATAGCAGCTGATGGAAATGAAGGGAGGGTTAAGCTACCAGTGAAGTGGAAAGATCCAGACAACCCGTTAGCACTAAGAGAAGGATGGGATCACCCCAATGCCTGGTTAAAAGGGAATTATGCAATTGAAAGGTCCCCCTTAGCCCCCCTTCTGATAGGAAGAGATAAACCCCTAGAATACAGAGAAGACCCCTTCCCAGACAGTATAGAGAATTTCACGGGGGATTTTGCCCCTAAAGATAGTGTGAGTAAAACAGAACTCTATAACATAGCCAGATTATATAAGATAGAGGCCATGTCTCTAGCCACAGTGGAATATTGTGACAGATGTGAGAAGGGAGGGGTTACAGAGGATTTCAATGTGACAGTAGCTAAGTATTCTACCCCTTCAGGAGTTTTGCCCCCCAGATGGGTTGTAGAAATGGGAGAACTAATCTGGTTGATAGCAGCTAGAAAATGGCAGGGTTTAATGGCAGCCCATCTTCGGGCAGAAGCTATACATACTAGGAAATTAATCATAGAAGAAAAAATGAAACTTATGAAAAAATGCCCTGAGACATATAGAGAGATTTGTCACGAAGCAAGTAGGAAAGGAAAAAGAGAGGCTCTGAAAATTAAGAAAAGGGTACCTCCAAAGGAACCCCAATTTTACCTCAAAAGCAATGGGCTTTCCATGTGGGAATATCTGAATGAGTACACGGATGCAGGGATAACAGAAGAAGAAGGAGAAATGGTAGAAGCCTGCATGAATAATGAATTAGTAACAGATGGGAAAAACTCCTAAGAAACAGAAAGACACAAACGGACCCAATTCAGGGAAATACTCCTTCAGGCCTTCAAGACCTCCTCACCCCCCAAGGAGAGGCCCCATTGGCACAAAGACAAGGAGACGATGAGGAGGAGGAGTATGAAGAAGTAAGTGAAGAAGAAGGGCCTCTTCAAGAACCTCAAGGAGAAGAGAGAGAAGAGGAACCCCAGAGGGACCAGGAAGAAATACAGGAGGAGGAGCAGCAAGCCCCCTCCCTGCCTTCACTAGGACCCCTACCGACCCTACCAACTCCCCCTCAACAAGAAAGAGAAGAAGCATCATCCCCTCCTCTGAATCAGATAGGAGACAACAGAGTTTTGGGACACATTGTGGAGGCCCTAGGAAGAATAGAGGAGGCACTGAGGGTCAGACACACAGGAGAAGGAGTCCTACAACCCCCCCCTTCCCCTTCCCCCTCCCCCAGAGTCAGCGGAGTCCCCGGGACTCGGCCCACCCAGGTGGAACAGGACCCCCAGGAAGCACCCACTCAGAGTGAACCCAGAGAGGGAGACCCACAGTCTGGCCCACACACTTGGAAAAAATTACAAGCAGTGGCGAAAAGCAGGAAGAAAGAAAGACTGAGAAATAAGAGAGAAGAAAAAGCAAGAATGGAAAACCAAGAGGAAAGACAAGAGCACCAAGTATATGAAAATAAGGAAACACAGACTGATAACCCAAGCAGGAAGAGGAATATAAGGAAAAGGAATGTAGAAGCCCTCCCAGAAAGAACCCCACAGGATTTTCACTCGCCCCACGGACGGAGGAGGCCGCACAGAGTGAGATTCCAGGAAACCCTTCCACCCCCCAAGCCCAGGAGGAGGAGTACCCAAGGAACCTGGCACAGGGACCAGGGGTACACTGCCAGAAGCAGACCAAGCCAACTAGGAAACAGATGGCAAGGAAACAGATGGAACCAAGAGAACAGATGGCAAGAGAACACCCCCAGGACCCAAGGAAACAATGCCTGGACCCAAGGGAACAGATGGCAAGGGAACAACACCTGGAATCATCAAGAGACACAGTGGCAAGCAAACACCCCCAGAAGGAGGACCCAAGGAAACTGGAGGAGACATTGGCAGGGGAATCTTTGGAATCCCAGAAGAAGGACAACATGGAGAGGACAAAACTACGGAAGAGAAAACACCCCATGGGGTCCAGAAACAGCAGGAGAAGAACAGTGGCAAGAAGGAGAGAGAGGACACTGGGGTTGGAACTAATTATCACGGAAGTGACACTCGAAAAAGCCCAGCTCCTGGTGCTACACAAGGGAAGGTCTTTTGTACCTGGTCCTCCAAAGAGAGAGGTGGTTACAGAGAGCCTGGACACAGCAATGAAGAAATTAGAGGACGAAGCTAATAGAAGATTTACAGATTCCTTGCTACCTCTCCCCAGTGAATTCCCAAGAGGGAAGAGGAGACCTTTGGCACCCCAACTCCCTGCACTACTGCGAGAGAGACCTCCCCAGAGAAAACTCCCAGGATTAGAAGATAAAATGAAGAGCTACATGAAAGAACTTGAGATGACGATGACCACACAGGGAAGACAAAATCTCAGTAAAAAAGAAAGAGAAGCACTAGAAAAACTGAAGGAAAACCCAGAAATTGTAATAAAGAAGGCTGACAAGGATGGAGCCTTGGTAGTTTTGAGAAAAGAGAGCTACATAAAAATGGGAAACACTCACCTTAGAGACGTTGACACATATAAACCCTTGATTGACCCAGAAGGAGAGCTAGAGAGAGTGGAGAAGGAAAGTAAAGTACTAGTAAGCAGGTTTCATACCATGGACGCCCCCACGGCCAAGGTAAGAAGTTTCACAGCAGGACAGAGAGATGCCCTGCTTGGACATAAGCCAAGCATTCCCCATTGGTATGTCTTGCCCAAGACACATAAAGCCATAGATGAGACTACAAATACTTGGCCAGGTAGACCAGTGTTGAGCGGCTGTTGTGCCCCCACCAGGCCAGTGGATAGGCTCCTTACTACTTTCTTGACCCCCTTATTAGAACTTCTCCCAGAGAGGTTACAAGATACTTCAGCCTTTCTAAGGAAAATGATGCATACCCCCAGTTTTCCAAGAGGATCCATCCTTTTCTCGTTTGACGTAGTCTCCCTTTACCCATCCATCCCTCAAGAAGAGGCAGCTTGGGTGGTAGCCAATTTTTATGAGAAAAACTATGGTTATGTACAAGGAAGATTGGCGGCAGATTTTAGCATAAAAGCTCCTCCCCCATACCTTATCAAGGAGGGGATTGACCATGTGTTGGGAGGCACCCTGTTAAGGTTCAATGAGAACTTTTATAGACAGTGCAAAGGCACGGCGATTGGAGCATCAGTTTCAGTGGCAATAGCAGAAATATTTGTGCATGTAAGCATTGAAAAGAAGAGGAAAGCCCTGAAGAAACAGCCAGAGATTTTTTATAGGTATATAGACGATATATTTGGAGTATTTACAGGTACAGAACAAGAATTGAATGAGTATCATGTGGAGCTAAATAAATTCCACCCAGACTTAAAATTCACATTAGAGTGGAGCAGAGAAAAGCTCCCTTTTCTAGATACCATGGTATATTGGGACAGGGAAGGAAGGCCTCAGACGACTACTTTCTACAAACCGTCCAACACCCACCAATACCTTCACTATCAATCAAGTCATCCGAGAAGCCTGAAGAAAGCACTCCCCTTTTCACAAGGAATAAGAATAAGGAGAATAGTTAGTGAAGAAACAAACCTGGATAAAGAACTAAATATAATGACAAACTTCTTCAGAGACAGAGGATACGATAAGAGATCAGTGGGGTTGGCAGTAGAGAGAGTAAGGAAAATACCAAGAGAGTCCCTACTCTACAAACAAGAGAAAGCAGAACAGAACAGAGTGATTTTCCCTATAATATATTCACAAGTCCTGGCCTCCCCCTTAAGACAGGTCCTGAACGACCTTTGGAACTGGATAAAAGAAGATGCTAAGGGGAAACCATGGGAAAAGAAATTCAATGATCCCCCACCAATGATAGCCTGGAGAAAGGACAAGTCTTTGGCAGAAATGTTGATCAGAGCCCAGTTCCCTTCCCCCTTAGCAATGAGAAATGAGTCAGGAGGACCCAAAGCAAAAAAGTAAAAGGAAAATGAAAGGAAGAATAAGATAAATGACCCAGATAAATTTCAAGAAGAATACTCCATGAAACATAAATCACAGGATAATACAAGATATAAAATGAAAATTAATATTAAGAGGTGACCACAGAAAGAAATCTACATACCCAAATAATGGAAAGGCACCTCACATATGTGTATCTAATGTGTTTATTATTATTATTATTATTATTATTATTATCATTTTTTAGGTTAAGTTAAGACAGTTTTTTCAGACACCCCTGTGCGGTTCTCTTCTAATAATTTTCGGTGATTTATAAGATTTGCAGGGGTGACAGTGAGTTCTGTCTTCTTTTAATTCTTAATTTTTAATTTTTAACTTGTGATTTAGGAATAAATTCCTCTCTAGCTTTGCACTAGTACATTTTGGGGTTAATATGTTATGTCTCCTGAGGTATTCATTGTTCCACCAAATCATATTGTGAAAGTTGCATAAAGTCACAGTAGTTAGGTGATACAGACATATATATAATAGAGAGTACTTTTTGGGTTTTTTTTCTGCCAACAAAGGAGGCAGTTTGTAAGACAGCTTGACATATAGATGGCTGCAGAAAGATACATATTGTTGCAATATTACTTTTTTATTGTTACCCATCATATTTTATTAATGTACCAAGTCAAAGCTACATGGAGTGAGTGAGTGATTCTCCTACTAAATATATAAGATTAGACTATTAATCTTATTATTATTCTATATTTAGGTTAAAATAAATACACATCTGAGAATGCGGATTTATAAATATGTATTACATACAGTGGAGCCTTTTCCCCTCCTCCCCACCTCCCTAACAAGCGGGAAAGTCGGGTGATTGACAGGTGGACCTGAAGGAGTCCCTCCAGTGGCCTCACCACCTGTAGAAAGTTACAGAGGCATGTTTCACTGGTTTAGATGTTATTTATATTGTATTTAGGTATTCCTTCTTTTTAATTTAGAAGTTATTCAGTTTATATATAGGTATTCCTGATTTTATTGGCTTCAACACTGCATTGATAATGAGGTATAATTCCGCGAGATATAAAACTCAGAGGAGAGGAAATGAATATGTAGATAGAGATATACACATGTAAAGAGGTTTCCCTGGATTAAGGAATTAAGTCTCTATGGTGTATTTTTCATACAAATTCCTTTTGAAATTAGAGTTTCTCATCGGTATGAATTTTATATATGATATATTCTAGAAGAAATATAGGCATGTTTTTAAGGTACGGTTGCGTATGTATAGTGTTTATATTTCTCCCTTGAGATCTCTTACAAAAGGTTAATGTGTCCATAAAAATGAGTGATTCTCTTACTAAATATATAGGATTATACTATCAGTATGGTTATTAATTTTTGTTAAGGGAAGTACACTTCTGAGAATGCGGATTTATAGATATGTATTACATACAGTGGAGCTTTTTTCCCCTCCTCCCCACCTCCCTAACAAGCGGGAAATACGGTTGATTGACAGGTAGACCTGAAGGAGTCCCTCCAGTGGCCTCACTACCTGTAGAAAGTTACAGAGGCATGTTTCACTGGTTTAGATGTTATTGTATATATGTATTCCTTCTTTTTAATTTAGAAGTTTTTCAGATTGTATATAAGTTTTACTTATTTTTAATTGCTTCAACACTGCATTTGATAACGAGTTATAATTCCGCGAGATATAAAACTCAGAGGAGAGGAAATGAATATGTAGATAGAGATATACACATGTAAAGAGGTTTCCCTGGATTAAGGAATTAATTCTCTATGGTATATTTTTCATACAAATTCCTTTTGAAATTAGAGTTTCTCATCGGTATGAGTTATATATATGATATATTCTAGAATAAATATAGGCATGTTTTTAATGTACGGTTGGTTATATATAATGTCTATATTTTTCCCTTGAGTTCTTTTACAAAAGGTTAATGTGTCCATAAAAGTGAGTGATTCTCCTACTAAATATATAGGATTATACTATCAGCATTGTTATTAATTTTTGTTAAGAAAAATACACATCTGTGAATGCGGATTTATAAATATGTATTACATACAGTGGAGCCTTCTCCCCTCCTCCCCACCCCCTAACAAGCGGGAAAGTTGGGTGATTGACAGGTGGACCTGAAGGTGTCCCCCCAGTGGCCTCACTACCTTTAAGAAGTTACAGAGGCATGTTTCACTGGTTTAGAAGTTATTTATATTATATGCATATTATATATTATATATATATATTATATATTATATATATGTATTCCTTCTTTTTAATTTAGAAGTTATTCATATATTATATATAGGTATTTTGTTTCAACACTGCATTGATAGTGAGTTATAATTCCGCGAGATAAAAACTCAGAGGAGAAAAAAATAAATATATAGATAGATATATACACATGTAAAGAGGTTTCCCTGGATTAAGGAAATAAGTCTCTATGGTGTATGCTTCATACAGATTTTTTGGAGTATAGTGATGTATGAATATGTCAAATATGTTTTCCCAAGATGGGAGCTTTATATTAGAAGAATGTAAAGTGTCCATAGGATGATATCTAGAAATAGACTGTTAAGATGTATATATAGGCATGCCTGTGATGTTTCACAAAAATGGAAAATAAAAAACAAAAACTTAAAATTACAAATGCTCATAAAAAATGTTTGTATTCAGTCGAACAGTTTTAGGGTTCTTTTAAGTGTTCTATAGAGACGTCTAGATATACGAAGGTATAATTACATGTCTTGTAGGAACTTAATAATATAATATGTAAAGATCAGAAACATTTTTATTATGGTTTGATGATCTCTCAAAGTATGTAGATATAGATATTCATTGACATTAAAAGGAAGGTCAGTAGATCTACATCATATGTCTTTGAAAAGAATAACAAAAAATGGGAATACTTCCCTAGAACATGAGTTTTTTCCTCTTAGGAGGAGAGAGAGGGGTGCAAGTTATTAGTATTCCTAGTTCCCACGCTCCGCACTAGGGGGACCACACCTCCAGATCAACCTCCCACCTGTAGACATATATATCCCTGTTTCTTCCCCTTATGATGCATACCTGTTTCTTCCTTTCACAGCCCAACTCTTCAGTGGTTCCTTCAGTTGAGACAGGGCTATTCAATATCCACCTAACCACCTTAACTACTATACTCCTGACTATTCAAGAGTAGCTCCCTATAGAGGCTCCTGTTGGGACCTCACATTCACATTCCGAAGAACACAGGGAGAGGAAAGAACATATACAGATGAGGGAACTAGGATAGCCTCCACCCAAAAGTGATTATTATATTAAGTAATTCTTTAACACCTCTCGTATATTATGACTAAAGATAAATAATATACAATATATAGTTTGACAAGATGAGAACAAGGAAAATATGTTGCTTGTAACAAATAATTAACCTAGATAATTACAGAAAGAAACGGAAAAGAAAAAGCCCAAACATGTACAATACATAATAAGCGAGGAAGCTCCTCCGAGACCCCTCCCCCTCTTTTGCCCAGGAGGACAATCATAGCAAAGGCAGAGGACTGAGCATCGCAAACCTTCCTCTCCCCCCAATAGCCAGGCTACAGGATTGGCTGCCAAATTCAGCCTCCCTCACATATCCACACAGAAACGTGATTTCAACCGCGACCTGTAATAAATGTACATTTTGTTGTGAATAAAGAACATAATCTCCCCACACGGCCCTGAATATGCCCACTTGGCCTAAATGCTCTTGCCGTGGAACTGTTATGTTTTTAATTGATTAGATATTATATAAAATCCCCTAAAGACATTACTATGTGAAAATAAACTAAATTGATAAGAGTGAAATCAAACAACGTCAACACTAATCAGCTATCACAAACCCCAAGAGAAAAGGATTACAGCACATCCAACCATCTAAATCATTCAACATGTCTAGTAGCACACATAATAAAGCAAAATATAAGCAACTGTGACTTGAGTTTCCCCAGAATTATTTTTTCGTTAACAAATAGAGGGAATATACGTCTTACTGATTTTACCAGTATATTTGGAAAGATAGTCCTGAGTCTCCCCAAATGAGGTATCCAATTTTAAAGTTTTTTAAGTATAAATTGTAAAAAACATTCATGATAATCTATAATGTTGTAAAGTATATTTCGTTACATTTTCAGTATTGTATAAAACAACTGTTCTTTTTAGAAGTTTATGGAAATATTTACAAGCAACAATAGGTAAATTATATACTTGAGATTTATATATCATTCTGTATCCTGATTACTTTCTTCGGGGGGCCCCTAAGATTGATAATATTTAGGATAATAATATACATTTCTGTGTTTATAAATCACCTATGATTATAGTCTTAGAAGTGATTGAAAGTATGTACAAGCAACATATGAGAAATTAGAATTTGACTTTGAAAGTCAGGTGACTTAGTAGAGTCTACCAAGGGAAACAGTACATTGACTGGAAAACAAAAAACAAAAAATAAGTATATGCATAGATAATTCTTTGAGAGTAATAGAACCGAGTGTTGGAAGAATTGGCAAGCAGAAAATACAAAGTGTTCTAGGTAAAGTGCAGTGAACTCATTTCCTGACCACATATATCCATGGTCAGCAGTATGTAAAGCCTCTGTTTTCTTAACTCTAGCTAAAGAGAGCTAGACAAGGCTTACCATACACTAGAGTCATACACACACAAAGTAGAGGTTTAAGGATTTATGTGAATAGTGATAAAATTCAAAGAGTTGTCAAGATGGTTAATACCAGGAACCAGTCTAAGGAGAATACCCAGTCAGATATAAGGGAAAATCCCACAAGAGGAAGGAAAGAGGGAATGAGAGAGTTATTGGTAGAGTTAAGTACACCAGTGAGTAGACTAGCCCAAATAGCAGCTGATGGAAATGAAGGAGGGTTAAGCT
>NW_028234430.1:492518-510018 GCF_977035675.1 Penaeus japonicus | reverse complement strand
ATAATATTCATTGCCATTCATTGTTGTTATTTTTATGAATTATTATTATCAACATCATTGATATCTTCATTATTATTTTAATAACTAATATTATTATTAATATTATTATGATCATTATCTCACGGACATTCTCACTCACATTCACCTTCTCCTTGTCATTCTCACTCACATTCACCTTCTCCTTGTCATTCTCACTCACATTCACCTTTCACTGCCATCCTCACTAACATTCACCTTCTCATTGTCATTCTCACTCACATTGACCTTCTCATTGTCATTCTCACTCACATTCACCTTCTCATTGACATTCTCACTCACATTCACCTTCTCACTGTCATTCTCACTCACATTTACCTTCTCATTGTCACTGTAACTCACATTTACCTTCTCATTGTCATTCTCACTCACATTCACATTGTCATTCTCACTCACATTTACCTTCTCATTGTCATTCTCAATCACATTCACCTTCTCATTGTCATTCTCGCTCACATTCACCTTCTCATTGTCATTCTCACCCACATTCACTTTCTCATTGTCACTCACTCACATTCACCTTCTCAGTGTCATTCTCACTCACATTCACGTTCTCATTGTCATTCTCACTTATTCACCTTCTTATTGTCATTCCCACTCATTTACCTTCTCATTGTTATTCTAATTCATATTCACCTTCTCATTGTCATTCTCATTCACATTCACCTTCTCATTGACATTGTCATTCACATTCACCATCTCATTGTCATTCTCACTCGCATTCACCTTCTCGTTGTCATTCTCACTCACATTCACCTTCTCATTGTCGTTCTCACTCACAATCACCATCTCATTGTCATTCTCATTGTCACTGTAACTATCATTTACCTTTCATTGTCATTCTCACTCACATTCACATTGTCATTCTCACTCACATTTACTTTCTCATTATCATTCTCAATCACATTCACCTTCTCATTGTCATTCTCGCTCACATTCACCTTCTCATTGTCATTCTCACCCACATTCACTTTCTCATTGTCACTCACTCACATTCACCTTCTCAGTGTCATTCTCACTCACATTCACGTTCTCATTTCCATTCTCACTCACATTCACCTTCTCATTGTCATTCACACTCACCTTCTCATTGTCATTCTAATTCACCTTCTCATTGTAATTCTCATTCACATTCACCTTCTCATTGTCATTCTCATTTGCATTCACCTTCTCGTTGTCATTCTCACTCACATTCACCTTCTCATTGTCATTCTCACTCACATTCACCTCCTCATTGTCATTATCACTCGCATTCACCTTCTCATTGCCATTCTCACTCACATTCACCTTCTCATTGTCATTCTCACTTATTCACCTTCTCATTGTCATTCTCACTATTTACCTTCTCATTGTTATTCTAAATCATATTCACCTTCTCATTGTCATTCACACTCACATTCACCTTCTCATTCTCATTGTCATTCACATTCACCTTCTCATTGTCATTGTCACTCACATTCACCTTTCACTGCCATCCTCACTCACATTCATCTTCTCATTGTCATTCTCACTCACATTCACCTTCTCATTTTCATTCTCAATCACATTCACCTTCTCATTGTCGTTCTCACTCTCAATCACCATCTCATTGTCATTCTCATAGTCACTATAACTCACATTTACCTTCTCATTGTCATTCTCACTCACATTTACCTTCTTATTGTCATTCTCACTCACATTCACATTGTCATTCTCACTCACATTTACCTTCTCATTGTCATTCTCAATCACATTCACCTTCTCATTGTCATTCGCGCTCACATTCACCTTCTCATTGTCATTCTCACCCACATTCACTTTCTCATTGTCACTCACTCACATTCACCTTCTCAGTGTCATTCTCACTCACATTTTCGTTCTCATTTCCATTCTCACTCACATTCACCTTCTCATTGTCATTCACACTCACCTTCTCATTGTCATTCTAATTCACCTTCTCTTTGTAATTCTCATTCACATTCACCTTCTCATTGTCATTCTCATTTGCATTCACCTTCTCGTTGTCATTCTCACTCACATTCACCTTCTCATTGTCATTCTCACTCACATTTACATCCTCATTGTCATTCTCACTCGCATTCACCTTCTCTTTGCCATTCTCACTCACATTCACGTTCTCATTGTCATTCTCACTTATTCACCTTCTCATTGTCATTCTCACTATTTACCTTCTCATTGTCATTCTAAATCATATTCACCTTCTCATTGTCATTCACACTCACATTCACCTTCTCATTGTCATTGTCATTCACATTCACCTTCTCCTTGTCATTCTAACTCACATTCACCTTTCACTGCCATCCTCACTCACATTCACCTTCTCATTGTCATTCTCACTCGCATTCACCTTCTCACTTTCATTCTCACTCTCAATCACCATCTCATTGTCATTCTCATAGTCACTGTAACTCACATTTACCTTCTCATTGTCATTCTCACTCACATTTACCTTCTCTTTGTCATTCTCAATCACATTCACCTTCTCATTGTCATTCTCACCCACATTCACTTTCTCATTGTCACTCACTCACATTCACCTTCTCAGTGTCATTCTCACTCACATTCACCTTCTCATATCCATTTTCACTAACATTAACCTTCTCATTGTCATTCTCACTTACATTCACCTTCTCAATGTCATTGTCATTCACATTCACCTTCTCATTGTCATTCTCACTCACATTCACCTTCTCATTGTCATTCTCACTCACATTCACCTTCTCATTGTCATTCTCAATTATTCACCTTCTCATTGTCATTCTCACTCATTTACCTTTTCATTGTTATTCTAATTCATATTCACATTCTCATTGTCATTATCACTCACATTCACCTTCTCATTGTCATTGTCATTCACATTCACCTTCTCATTGTCATCTCACTCGCATTCACCTTCTCGTTGTCATTCTCACTCATATTCACCTTCTCATTGTCGTTCTCACTCACAATCACCATCTCATTGTCATTCTCATTGTCACTGTAACTATCATTTACCTTCTCATTGTCATTCTCACTCACATTTACCCTCTCATGTTCATTCTCAATCACATTCACCTTCTCATTGTTATTCTCGCTCACATTCACCTTCTCATTGTCATTCTCACCCACATTCACTTTCTCATTGTCACTCACTCACATTCACCTTCTCAGTGTCATTCTCACTCACATTCGCGTTCTCATTTCCATTCTCACTCACATTCACCTTCTCATTGTCATTCACACTCACCTTCTCATTGTCATTTTAATTCACCTTCTCATTGTAATTCTCATTCACATTCACCTTCTCATTGTCATTCTCATTTGCATTCACCTTCTCGTTTTCATTCTCACTCACATTCACCTTCTCATTGTCATTCTCACTCAAATTCACCTCCTCATTGTCATTCTCACTCGCATTCACCTTCTCATTGCCATTCTCACTCACATTCACCTTCTCATTGTCATTCTCACTTATTCACCTTCTCATTGTCATTCTCACTCATTCACCTTCTCATTGTTATTCTAAATCATATTCACCTTCTCATTGTCATTCACACTCACATTCACCTTCTCATTGTCATTGTCATTCACATTCACCTTTTCATTGTCATTCTCACTCGCATTAACCTTCTTGTTGTCATTTTCACTCACATTCACCTTCTCATTGTCGTTCTCACTCACAATCACCATCTCATTGACATTCTCATTGTCACTGTAACTCACATTTACCTTCTCATTGTCATTCTCACTCACATTCACATTGTCATTCTCACTCACATTTACCTTCTCATTTTTATTCTCGCTCACATTCACCTTCTTATTGTCATTCTCACCCACATTCACTTTCTCATTGTCACTCACTCACATTCACCTTCTCATTGTCATTCTCATTCACATTCACCTACTCATTGTGATTCTCACTCACATTCACCTTCTCATTGTCATTTTCATTCATATTCACCTTTTCATTGTCATTCTCATTCAAATTCACCTCCTCATTGTCATTCTCACTCACATTCACCTTCTCATTGTCATTCTCATTCACATTCACCTTCTCATTGTCATTCTCACTCGCATTCTCCTTCTTATTTTGTATTCTCACTCACATTCACCTTCTCATTGTCATCCTCACTCACATTCACCTTCTCATTGTCATTCTCACTCACATTAACCTTCTCATTGTCATTCTCACTCACATTCACCTTCTAAATGTCATTCTCACTCATATTCACTTTTTTTTCTCATTCTCACTCACATTCACCTTCTCATTTTCATTCTCACTCACATTCACCTTCTCATTGTCATCCTCACTCACATTCACCTTCTTATTCTCATTCTCACTCACATTCACCTTTTCATTGTCATTCTTTCTCATATTCATCTTCTCATTGTCATTCTCACTCATATTCACCTTCTCTTTCTCATTCTCACTCACATTCACCTCATTTTCATTCTCACTCACATTCACCTTCTCATTGTCATCCTCACTCACATTCATCTTCTCATTCTCATTCTCACTCACATTCACCTTCTCATTGTCATTCTCACTCATATTCACCTTCTCATTGTCATTCTCACTCATATTCACATTTTCATTCTCACTCACATTCACATTGTCATTCTCACTCACATTCACCTTCTCATTGTCATCCTCACTCACATTCACCTTTTCATTGTCATTCCCTCTCACATTCACCTTATTATCATTCTCACTTAATTCACCTTCTCATTGTCATTCTCTCTCACATTCACCTTCTCATTGTTATTCTTTCTCATATTCACATTCTTATTTTCATTCTCACTCACATTCACCTTCTCATTGTCATTCTCACTCATATTCACCTTCTCATCGTCATTCTCACTCACATTCACCTTCTCATTGTCATTCTCACTCACATGCACCTTCTCATTGTCATTCTCACTCACATTCAACTTCTCATTGTCATTCTCACTCACATTCACTTTCTCATTGTCATTCTCACTAATATTCACCTTCTCACAGTCATTTTCACTTACATTCACCATCTCATTGTCATTCTCAATCACATTCACGTTCTCATTTCCATTTCACTCACATTTACCTACTCATAATCACTCTCACTCACATTGACCTTCTCACATTCATTCTCACTCACATTCACCTTCTCATTGTCATTCTCACTCACATTCACCTTCCCATTGTCATTCTCACTCACATTCACCTTCTTATTGTCATTCTCACTCACATTCACTTCACTGTCATTCTCACTCACATTCTCCTTCTCATTGTCATTCTCACTCTTATTCACCTTCTCATTTTCATTCTTACTCACATCCACCTTCTCATTGTTATTCTCACTCACATTCACCTTTTCATTGTCATTTTCACTCACATTCACCTTCTCACTGTCATTCTCACTCACATTCAGTTTCTCATATTCACTCACACTCACTTTCACCTTATTTTCATTCTCACTCCCATTCAGCTCACTGTCATTCTCACTCACATTCACTTTATTACTCACATTCAATTTCTCATTGTCATTCTCACTCACATTCACCTTCTTATTGTCATTCTCACTCACATTTACCTTCTCATTGTCATTCTAACTCATTCACCTTATCATTGTCATTCTCACTCATTCACCTTCTCACTGTCATTCTCCCTCACATTCACCTCATTGTCATTCTCACTCACATTCACCTTTTAACTGTCATTCACACTCACATTTACCTTCTCATTGTCATTCTAACTCATTCACCTTATCATTGTCATTCTCACTCATATTCATCTTGTCACTGTCATTCTCACTCACATTCACCTCACTGTCATTCTCACTCACATTCACCTTTTAACTGTCATTCACACTCACATTTACCTTCTCATTGTCATTCTGACTCACATTCAACTTTTCATTATCATTTTCACTCACATTCACCTCACTGTCATTCTCATTCTCATTCACCTTCTCATTGCCATTCTCACTCACATTCACCTTCTCATTGTCATTCTCACTCACATTCACCTTCTCATTGTCATTCTCAATCACATTCACCTTCTCATTGTCATTCTGACTCACATTCACCTTTTCATTATCATTTTCACTCACATTCACCTCACTGTCATTCTCATTCGCATTCACCTTCTCATTGTCATTCTCACTCACATTCACCTTCCCATTGTCATTCTCACTCACATTCACCTCCTCATTATCATTATCATTCACATTCACCTTCTCATGTTGATTCTCATTCACATTCACCTTCTCATTGTCATTCTCATTCACATTCACCTTCTCATGTTGATTCTCATTCATATTCACATTCTAATTGTCATTCTCACTCTCATTCACCTTCGCATTGTCAGTCTCACTCACATTCACCTTCTCATTGTCATTCTCATTCACATTCACCTTCTCATTGTCATCCTCACTTCCATTCTTACGCTCATTACTCACAAACAGATGTCTAACAGAAGCATCTTCCTCCCTCAGGTGAGACTCCCTTACACTGGTTAGTTACTGGTTACACTGATTAGTCATAACAATTATGATAATAATAAGTATGATAATCTTAATTATTATTGATATTATCATTATTATTATTATCAATCATAATCATCTTCAATGGTCCTATTCATATTATCATTATTATTTCATTACTATTACTATCATTGTTACTCCCATTTCTACTAAATTATCAATTGTTATCATCCTTCTTCTTCTCATTATTGTTATTTTGATGGTGATCCTGTTCTTGTTCTCCTACATGCTTTTGTTGGTGGTGTTGTTGCGAGGTCTTTGTCAGTGATGACAAAGACAATGATGATAATGGAGAAAGTAATGGTAACAAAAGCAACAACAATAATGATGATAATGAAAAGTTTCATAAAGTTGATGGTGGTAATGATAACAATATTAATGATAAAGTAATCATCACTGATAATGTTGATGATAACACTTTCATGATGATAATAGAACTAATGATAATGGTAATGACATATTTATGATAACAATGATAATAATAATGGTGATGATGAATAATGATAGTAATAAATTTAGAAATATAAGTTTAGTTAAGTCCCCCCGAACGGCGGGTCCGTTTTCTTTGACATACGTAATGTCTCCCATGTTCCACCAATATTTGATGTTTTTTATTTTACGCTTATTTACTACAAGAAAGACATGTTTTGTTTATGTTACACCATTTATCAGGTGTATGTTTTTCCATTATGAAGACTATATATTTTAACTGCATTGAAACAGAAGTGTAAATCATTTTATATCAATATGATTTTCTGAATAAATTAGCAGACGGTCAACACCACCACGTGTTTCAATGGCTAAAGAACATCTTTACTGCACGAATATCTTATATTTATCTTTACTTATTTATATTGATCTTTACTGCACGAATATTTATCTTTGATATAATATTTATCTTTACTGCACGAATATTTATCTTTAATATAATATTTATCTTTACTGCACGAATGTGGCAAGAAAACCCCACAAATATTAAGAAAGGAAATATTTTATGATACTGATGATAACACTCTCATGATAATGATGGAACTAATGATAATGATATAATGATAATAATGATGGTGATTGGAAGGTGAATATTGATAGTAATAACAGTAATGATGGAAATAATATTTATTGATTATGATGATAATTCTTATTATAATGAATATTTTAAATATTGATTATAATTTTATTATGAATTGTAATTATCATTAATGATAATGATTATTTTTAATGATAATGATTATTTTTATGTTATTATCATTTTTAGAAATCATTATTGCTGTTATTATTTTTATCATCATTAATATTTTCATTATCATTATTATCATTATCAATATTATATGATTATCATTATTATTAGAATCATCATTATTAGTATCTTCATTATTATTTTTATCTTCATCATTATCATTATTATTCATGTTATTGTCATAATTATCTTTACTAATATTTATATCATTATGATTGATATTTTTTATCATTTTATTACCATTGCTATCATTATAGCTATCATGATTACTGTTATTATTGCAATGGTCTTCATAAATATGATAATAAAAACAATAAAAATTACAATAATTATCATAGTAATAGAAAATATATATATTACTGATAACTAATTATCAAACATTCATTTTCATTATAATATTCTTTCTCATTATCATACATTATATATTTTTTTTCTTTTCCTTCTTGTTTCTATACCTTTTCATAATTCTTATTTTCATTAACATTCTAAGTATTTGCAATTTTATTAATATTCAAAATATCCATACTATTCCTAGCCCTTACCCTTATCACCCTAATCATCTCTATTAATCTCATTCCTAAAACTAGTCTCATTCTCCCTCACAATCACCTTCTCATTGTCATTCTCACTCACATTCACCTTCTCATTGTCATTCTCACTCACATTCACCTTCGCATTGTCATCCTCACTTCCCTTCTCACGCTCATTACTCACAAACACACGTCTAACAGAAGCATCTTCCTCCCTCAGGTAGGACTCCCTTACATTATGCTTCCTTTAACGGCCATCATGCTGTTGCTGAGACGCTCCTCGAGAAAGGCGGAGAAGTGAACGCCAAGGATAAGGATGGTAAGGCGATTGGAAAGCGAGTGACTTCTTAAAGGCGCCAGAAGAATTTTGCTTTTGTTTCTTTTCTCTTCTTTGTCTTCATGGAATTGATAACAATTATTGTTATAATTTAATAAGGGAATCTTTTTCATCTTTTATCATTAATTTTATTGATATTTATTTCTTTATTCTATGAATTTTTCAATAAAATATTTTCATAGAATATTCTATAAAATAGAAATAAATAGATTTCTCTATATTTCTTTATACTATAAATGTTATAATAATTAGTTATAACAATTATGATAATAATAAGTATGATAATCTTAATTATTATTGACATTATCATTATTATTTTCCTGTTTATCTAAAAGAAATATGATCATCCTCTTCATCAATCATAATCATCATCAATGGTGCTATTCATATTAGCATTATTATTTCATGAAGATTACTATTATTATTACTACTATTTCTATTAAATTATCAATTGTTATCATCCTTCTTCTTCTCATTATTGTTATTTTGATGGTGATCCTGTTCTTGTTCTCCTACATGCTTTTGTTGGTGGTGTTGTTGCGAGGTCTTTGTCAGTGATGACAATGACAATGATGATAATGGAGAAAGTAATGGCAACAAAAGCAACAACAATAATGATGATAATGAAAAGTTTCATAATGTTGATGGTGGTAATGATAACAATATTAATGATAAAGTAATCATCACTGATAATATTGATGATAACACTTTCATGATGATAATAGAACTAATGATAATGGTAATGACTTATTTATGATAACAATGATAATAATAATGGTGATGATGAATAATGATAGTAATAAATTTAGAAATAGAAAAGTTTAGTTAAGTCCCCCCGAACGGCGGGTCCGTTTTCTTTGACATACGTAATGTCTCCCATGTTCCACCAATATTTGATGTTTTTTTATTTTACGCTTATTTACTACAAGAAAGACATGTTTTGTTTATGTTACACCATTTATCTGGTGTATGTTTTTCCATTATGAAGACTATATATTTTAACTGCATTGAAACAGAAGTGTAAATCATTTTATATCAATATGATTTTCTGAATAAATTAGCAGACGCTCAACAACACCACGTGTTTCAATGGCTAAAGAACATCTTTATTTACTGCACGAATATCTTATATTTGTCTTTACTTATTTATATTGATCTTTACTGCACGAATATTTATCTTTAATATAATATTTATCTTTACTACACGAATGTGGCAAGAAAACCCCACAAATATTAAGGAAGGAAATATTTTATGATACTGATGATAACACTCTCATGATAATGATGGAACTAATGATAATGATATAATGATAATAATGATGGTGATTGGAAGGTGAATATTGATAGTAATAACAGTAATGATGGAAATAATATTTATTGATTATGATGATAATTCTTATTATAATGAATATTTTAAATATTGATTATAAATTTATTATGAATTGTAATTATCATTAATGATAATGATTATTTTTAATGATAATGATTATTTTTATGTTATTATCATTTTTAGAAATCATTATTGCTGTTATTATTTTTATCATCATTAATATTTTCATTATCATTATTATCATTATTAATATTATATAATTATCATTATTATTAGAATCATCATTATTATTATCTTCATTATTATTTTTATCTTCCTCATTATCATTATTATTCATGTTATTGTCATAATTATCTTCACTAATATTTCTATCATTATGATTGATATTTTTTTATCATTTTATTACCATTGCTATCATTATAGCTATCATGATTACTGTTATTATTGCAATGGTCTTCGTAAATATAATAATAAAAACAATAAAAATTACAATAATTATCATAGTAATAGAAAATATATATATTACTGATAAATAATTATCAAACATTCATTTTCATTATAATATTCTTTCTCATTATCATACATTATATATTTTTTTTCTTTTCCTTCTTGTTTCTATACCTTTTCATAAGTATTTGCAATTTTATTAATATTCAAAATATCCATACTATTCCTAGCCCTTACCCTTATCACCCTAATCATCTCTATTAATCTCATTCCTAAAACTAGTCTCATTCTCCCTCACATTCACCTTCTCACTGTCATTTTCACTCACATTCACCTTCGCATTCTCATCCTCACTTCCCTTCTCACGCTCATTACTCACAAACAGACGTCTAACACAAGCATCTTCCTCCCTCAGGTCAGACTCCCTTACACTGTGCTTCCTGGAACGGCCATGGTGCTGTTGCAGAGACGCTCCTCGAGAAGGGCGGAGAAGTGAACGCCGAGGATGATGAAGGTAAGGCGATTGGAAAGCGAGTGACTTCTTAAAGGCGCCAGAAGAATTTTTTTCTTTGTTTTTTTCTAATCTTTGTCTTTATGGAATTTTATAACAATTATTGATATAATTTAATAAGGGAATCTTTTACATCTTTTATCATTAATTTTATTGATATCTATTTCTTTATTCTATGAATTTTTCAATAAAATATTTTCATAGATTATTTTATAAAATAGAAATAAATAGATTTTTCTATATCTATTTATACTATAAATGTTATAATGATTTGTTATAATAATTATGATAATAATAAGTATGATCATTATAATTATTATTGACATTATCATTATTATTTTCCTGATTATCTAAAAGAAAGATGATCATCCTCATCATCAATCATAATCATCATCAATGGTGCTATTCATATTATCATTATTATTTAATTACTATAACTATCATTGTTACTCCCATTACTACTAAATTATCAATTGTTATCATCCTTCTTCTTCTCATTATTGTTATTTTGATGGTGATCCTGTTCTTGTTCTCCTACATGATTTTGTTGGTGGTGTTGTTGCGAGGTCTTTGTCAGTGATGGCAAAGACAATGATGATAATGGAGAAAGTAATGGCAACAAAAGCAACAACAATAATGATGATAATGAAAAGTTTCATGATGTTGATGGAGGTAATGATAACAATATTAATGATAAAGTAATCATCACTGAAATTGTTGATGATAACACTTTCATGATGATAATAGAACTAATGATAATGGTAATGACATATTTATGATAACAATGATAATAATAATGGTGATGATGAATAATGATAGTAATAAATTTAGAAATATAAAAGTTTAGTTAAGCCCCCCTAACGGCGAGTCCGTTTTCTTTGACATACGTAATGTCTCCCATGTTCCACCAATATTTTGATGTTTTTTATTTTACGCTTATTTACTACAAGAAAGACATGTTTTGTTTATGTTACACCATTTATCAGGTGTATGTTTTTCCATTATGAAGACTATATATTTTAACTGCATTGAAACAGAAGTGTAAATCGTTTTATATCAATATGATTTTCTGAATAAATTAGCAGACGCTCAACAACACCACGTGTTTCAATGGCTAAAGAACATCTTTATTTACTGTACGAATGTGGCAAGAAAACCCCACATGTATAATTCTCCTACTCTTTGTCACTCTATATTTCTGTATAATTCTCTATATTATATATATATACATATATATATATATGTATATATATATATATATATATATATATATAATATATATATATTACTGATAAATAATTATCAAACATTCATTTTCATTATAATATTCTTTCTCATTATCATACATATATATATTTTTTTCTTGTTTCTATACCTTTTCATAATTCTTATTTTCATTAACATTCTAAGTATTTGCAATTTTATTAATATTCAAAATATCCATACTATTCCTAGCCCTTATCCTTATCACCCTAATCATCTCTATTAATCTCATTCCTAAAACTAGTCTCATTCTCCCTCACATTCACCTTCTCACTGTCATTCTCACTCACATTCAGCTTCTCATTGTTATTCTCACTGACATTCACCTTCTCGTTGTCATTCTCACTCACATTCACCTTCGCATTGTCATCCTCACTTCCCTTCTCACGCTCATTACTCACAAACAGACGTCTAACAGAAGCATCTTCCTCCCTCAGATAAGACTCCCTTACACTGTGCTTCCTGGAACGGCCATCATGCTGTTGCAGAGACGCTCCTCGAGAAGGGCGGAGAAGTGAATGCCAAGACTAAGAATGGTAAGGCGATTGGAAAGCGAGTGACTTCTTAAAGGCACCAGAAGAATTTTGCTTTTGTTTCTTTTCTCATCTTTGTCTCTGTGGAAATTTATAACAATTATTATTCAGATCTAATAAGGATACCTCTATCATCAGATTTTCTTATTTCTTCATCATTCATTTTTCTTTTCTATTTATCCATTCCTTATGTTTTAGTTGTTTATTTGAGTTATTTGTAAATGTTACTTATTCATTATCATTTATCATATGAATTTCAATGTTATGATTAATATTATCATAAAAATATTCATTTTTGTTATACATAAAAAAAATATTCATTTTTATTATCAATTATTACAATTACATTTTTATTATTATTTCAAGAATTTTCTTTTGTAATTGTCACTTTTCATCATTCATCTTTTTTCTTCCTCTTTTACTCTTTTAATTATTGGTATCATTTTTGTTTTTACTTCATTTTTTCTTATATATGATTTTATACATATCATTGCTATTATTATTATTATTGTTATAGTTAGAATTATCACTATTTTAATTATTCATATTACTGCTATTTCTATTGAAATTATTATCATAGGTTATCCTTCTTCTTGTCATTATTGATAATTTTGTTGATGATCCTGTTGTTCTTGTTCTCGTACATGCTTTTGTTGTAGTTGTGAGGTCTTTATCACTCATAGTACCAGTGTCGGTAAATGATGATGGTAATGACAATGAGGATAACACGATGGCTTCCTTGTTCTTCCTTCTTGCAAACACCCAAGTCTGTTCACAGCTTGCTTGCAACAAACATGGTTAGGCAGGTGCTGTTAAGAGGAATGCACTACTTAGCATTCGTTTTACAAAATACATTTTCTTGCAACTTAAGTTAGGTTTGCATAGTACAAAGGTAACATATCCAAATGAAATATCAATAATATAAGCATACAAAAAAATATATTATCCATTAAGTTTGATTATTAAAATGATAATGATAGTACTAATACAAATAACCATAATAATGATGATAATGATAAGAATAAGAATAACATTATGATTATATAAAAATATTAAAGATAACGATAACAATCATTATTATTATCAATATTAATATCAAAATAGATAGAATGGCCATTTTTATTTTTAAATAATTCTTATGACTGATATCATAATTTCTTTCATCATAAATATTATGTTAATGATAATAGTAACTCCAACAACAATGATAGAAGTATAATTAAAACCTTATTTTAATTATGGTTATTATTTTCCTTCCTATCATTGCCATCAGAATATGCATTTAAATTATAATGCATATAATGATCATCATTCTTCAAATCATGATGATTCTCATTCATGAATACTTTCCCATTTTCATTTCCACTCTCATTTCCTTTGATCATTTTCCATCCCTTTCATTTCATTCTCTAGTCATTTCAAGCTTATTCATAAGCTTTCACTTTTGCTTGTATTTATCATAATTATTTTCATTAGCATTATTATCATTAATATAATAATCATTACGATTATAGCAATTGTTGCCATTCAAATTAGCATTGGCATTTTCATTCCCAACCTCAGTTCCTTTCTCATTTTGATTCTCATTAACATCATGACGACAGTTTTCATTTTCATTTTTATCCTCGCAAGTCTCAGAATCATTCCAGTCATAATTCTCCTTCTCCTACTCTTTGTCACTCTATACTTTCTGTATAATTCTCCTTCTCCTACTCTTTGTCACTCTATACTTGCTGTATAATTCTCCTTCTCCTACTCTTTGACACTATATTTTCTGTATAATTCTCCTTCTCCTACTCTTTGTCACTCTATACTTTCTGTATAATTCTCCTTCTACTCTTTCTCACTCTATACTTTCTGTATAATTCTCTTTCTACTTTTTGTCACTCTATACTTTCTGTATAATTCTCCTCCTACTCTTTGAACTATACTTTCTGTATAATTTTCCTTCTCCCACTCTTTGTCACTCTATATTTTCTGTACAATTTTCCTTCTGCTACTCTTTGTCACTCTATACTTTCTGTATAATTCTCCTTCTCCTACTCTTTGTCACTCTATATTTTCTGTTAAATTTTCCTTCTCCTACTATTCTTTGTCACTTTACATTCTCTATATAATTCTTCTACTCTTTGTCACTTCATTTTCTGTCTAATTCTCCTTCTCCCACACTTCATCATATTTATTTCTCTTCTCATTATCACTCAGTTTTCTCTTTCCTTTTCATCTTCATGCTCATCATCCATTATCATTATGTTCCCATTAATGAGTTGTCCTAACTCATTACTTATACCATTGTTTATATTAACACTATTGTTATTTTTACTCATATTTATAGAATATCATTGGTTAATTTCATTATTATTTCTAGAGATGTTATACGGTTTTATAACTAACTTTATTATACTGTAATAATTATCATTATCTTTTATTATTCATATTTGTATTCTTTTTCTATATACTTCTATCAATATTTGGTTATGTATGAATATATATATATATATATATATATATATATATATATATATATATATATATATATATATATATATATATATATACATATATATGTGTGTGTGTGTGTGTGTGTGTTGTCATCATCAATATTATTGTCATATTTCATCATCATATATATATCTTGATTTATATAATATATATCCTTAAATATATATCATATCTTTATCATTATACATTCACATCTCACTTATTTCTGAACAAATTTGAATAAAGATTAAAATAAGAAAATTAAACAAGTGTTTCATTGTAGAGTAACATTTAAACATTGACAAGTTCTACAGTCAAGTTTACCTTCAGGACAGACAGCAATGCACAGGGCAGCTTGGAAGGGACACACGGCAGTGCTGGAAGTCCTTCGGGAGGGCGGGGCCGACGTGGACGCTGCAGATGGTGAAGGCGACACGCCCCTCCACAAAGCAGCTTCACGAGGGCATCTCCTTGCTATATTCACGTTGATGAACTTTGGGGCTTCCACGTACAAGAAGAATAAGAGTGGAAGGACTCCGCAGGACTTGATGCCGAGATCTTCCTCCACAGAGAGCCGTGGCATGGAACTTTTCCAAAGCGTGTCCATGGTAATAGATTGTATTGGTCAGACTGTGGTCCTTCCTCTGTCACCATTGGTTTTCAAAGTTGTGCATCATGGGCAGTGCCATGGTCGCTGAGTGGCACTGTAACTAAACCACAAAAGGATTCTAAATTTTGATTCTTGTTTATATAATGAGACATAACATGCTAATGCATTTTTCTATTGAATATTGATTACTTACAGACACACGTGATGCAAGGGTGGGTTGCAACCGAGAAGGAAAGGATCAGATTGCAAAGAGAAATCCAAGTGCTGAAGGTGAGTTTTTGTAGAGAAAAGGTATACAAAAAATAGAAATAATTTAGATTTGATAATAATAAAAAGATAGAGAAAAATCAGTGGAATGACAGGAAATATAGCAATCAAAGAAAACTTTTCTAAAATCCATAACTAGGGGAGTAAATAGAATGAAATGCAAAGCAAAATGTGAGGGTTTTGGTAACGGCTAATCTTTTATAAGTATTTGATCCACTTGATTCTCTTACAACTCCAATCTCCTTATCTCGTGGTTATCAGCTTTCCCTCCATCCACCGACAATGTCAGGAAGGAGAAGACTTGTTATCATGTTAGAGGCAATAATGATATGCTTGCCACTTCCTTCTCTAGAAACAACATGAGCAGAAAGAGCGAGAGATTAGTTAGATGATGAACAAGTAGATACAGAGAGGGAGAGAAAGAGAAAGTAAGTTCATTTAGTTTGTATTTTTGAGCACTTATGATACGTATTCTTTAGTTATACAGAAGCAGCATGAGCAGGAAGAGCGAGAAATTAGTTAAATAAGAAACAAGTAGACAGAGAGAGAGAGAGGTAATGTTAGAGAGAAAGTTCATTTCATTTGTCTTTTCGAGCACTTATAATACTTTTTCCTTACTCATCCAGAAGCAGCATGAGCAGAGAGAGCGAGATATCAATGCGAAAAGTAGCGAGACAGTGAATCTACAGAAGGAGACCAGAGACCTGAAGGAAGACCTGAGGAAGAAGGAAGAGGAGATTGTATTACTCAAGGTATGCACAGGAGAGAGCAAGAAAGAGGGACGAAATGACAGAGAGAAAGGAGGAGAGGAAAGGGACAGATATAGACCAATGGTTAAGAAAGAGGAGAGTTAGTGTGAGATAGCGTTGTGTTATTAGTAGCTTGTTGTCTAGAGAACCTGGAGCTTCCTGAATAAGTCCTTGTAGGTGTGAACCTCAACTATTCCAAACGAAGAGAGAAAAGGTTGCAGTATTTGTGTAAATGAAAATGCAACATGATGAGCAATTTTCTTTGCTTCCAAAATGCATTAGCTCCTTTATAAAAGTGATTTTATTTGTTGAAATGATTCCATTTGCTTTGCCTGTGATGCCTTGCTCTTCTCCTCAAGCCTTTAGGACAGAGACATGTTGTCTTCTCTTACAGGAGGAGCAAGGACATGAGAGGAGTAGGCTGGAGACTGAGGTGACTAATCTGCAGACGGAAAACAGCGAACTGAAGGATATCCTATGTCTCAGAGAAAGGGAGATCAGAGAGCTAAAGGTAAGAGGAAGGGCTTCCGAAATACATTAGCCCCTTTTTAAAACCGATTTTATTTGTCGAAGCAAGATTACTGCTTGGTCGTGCAATTCCATTTCCTTTGCCTGTGATGCAAGGTTCTTCTCCCTAATCCCTTTAGGACAGAGACATCCCTACAGTGT
>NW_028234430.1:475018-485018 GCF_977035675.1 Penaeus japonicus | reverse complement strand
GATTTTTTCTGAACCTATTTTGTCCTGTGGTGTAATAGGTTCCGTAACGGAATCAGTTCTGAATGAAAGGAATGGAAATCTCTCTTGCGTGTTTCAAGACTCTCGATATCTTGTTTTTCATATCAATAAAATTGGGTGAATATGTTCTGTTTTCTTAGCTTTTTCCTATTTGTCACTTCTGTATTCCTACTTTTCTTACAACTTTTATTGATTATTATTATTTTTTAGATAATTATCATTCATTAAGTTTAATCCACTGTTTAGAGTGGATCATCAATTGATAAATCCTTTGCAACATTAAAAAATAATGATTAAATTAAATCAAATTAATTAAGTTAAAAAAAAAAAGAATGCATTTATATTTTTACTGTTGTATTAAGACATCTACTTACCTGTCTATCTGTCTCCCTATCTTTCTGTTTTTCTAACTATCTTTCTATCTCTTTTGTCTATATCTCTACTTTCCTATCTATCTTTCTTCCTCTACATCTATCTTCATATCTCTCTATCCTATCCCTCTTTCTTCCTATCTCTCTATCTCTCTATTGGTTTTATCTGATTCTCTTCTTATTCCTCTCTATTCCTATCTCCTCTTTCGATCTATCTTTCTGTATACCTCTATATTTACACACAGCATATAACTACTTCCTCTTCCTCCTCTTTCCCTTCTCCACTTCCTCCTCCCCCCTTATTTTCCTCTTTCTCCTACTTTTTCCCTTCTCCCCTTCCTCTTCCTCCGTATTCACTCCTCCCCTTCGTCCTTATCTTCTTCCTCTTAGTTTTTCCCTTCTCCACCTCCTCTTTCTCTTCTCCACCCCCTCCCTCTTATCTTCCTCCTCCTCCTCCTATTTCCCATCTTTAAGGCACTGATACTGATATTAATTGACCCAAGACATTGATCATGGTTGTCTACTTAATTCAATGCAATATCGATGGCAGTGTGTTTTGACCTGACGCTTCCTGTCTCCTGTGTTCGTTTCCGCCTCAGAACACTAGTCTTTAAAGGCAGCTGTTTTTGTTAACAGAAGGCCCGAGGCGTAGAAAGTTACTAAATGGTACTTAAGGACATGTAAGGATCACAGAGAGACAGATCAGGACAGAGAGGTCAGACAAACAGACTAGAGCGAACAGCTCGGGTATATTAACAGTCCACAATAAAGACCATGGCACGTGAACGTCTGTCTCTTATCCACCGGATCACAACCAGGGCATCGAGTGGTTATAACAACTGCTCTCAGTGGTGGGTTATAACTGTGGCCAGCAAGCTGGTTATAACTAGTGGCAGCTGATGGTTTACAACTGATGGCACTGGTGGCTTACACCACCTCATTACCTTCTACCTTATCTGCCTCTTCCTTCGCTTTCTCTTCTCATCCCCTTCCTCCTTCCCCTCCTCTTTCCCTTCCTCCTTCCCATCCCCCTCCCACTTCTCTTCCCCTTCCTCCTCCCTCTTTCCCTTCTCTTTCCCACCCCCTCCCTTTTTCCCTTCTCCTTCTTCTCCTACTCCCCCCCCCCTATCTTCCTCTTTCCCGTCTCCTTCCCTTCCTCCCTCCCCTCCCCATCCCTCTTATCTTCCTCTTTCCCGTCTCCTTCCCTTCCTCCCTGCCCTCCCCATCCCTCTTATCTTTCCCTTCTTCCTCCCTCTTTCCCTTCCCCCCTTCCTCCTTCCCATCCCCTTCCCCCTTATCTTCTTCTATCCCTTCTCCTTCCCTTCCTCCTTCCCACCCCCCACCCCCTTATATTCCCCTTCCTCCTCCCTTCTTTCCCTTCTCCTTCCTTTCCTCCTTCCCATTCCCTTCCCCCTTATCTTCTTTCCCTTCTCCTTCCCACCCCTCTCCCCCTTATCTTTCCCTTCTCCTTCCTTTCCTCCTTCCCATTCCCCTCCCCCTTATCTTCCTCTTTCCCTTCCCTCTCCCCCTTATCTTCCCCTTCCTCCTCCCTCTTTCTCTTCTCCTTCCCTTCCTCCTTCCCACCCCCTCTCCCTTATCTTCCCCTTCCTCCTCCCTCTTTCCCTTCTTCCTTCTCACCCCCCTCCCTCTTATCTTCCTCTTTCCCTTCTCCCTCCCACCCCCCTCCCCTTCATCTTCCCCTTCCTCCTCACTCTTTCCCTTCTCCTTCCCTTCCTCCTTCCCATTCCCCTCCCCCTTATCTTCCTCTTTCCCTTCCCTCTCCCCCTTATCTTCCCCTTCCAACTCCCTCTTTTTCTTCCCCTTCCAACTCCCTCTTTCTCTTCTCCTTCCCTTCCTCCATCCCACCCCCCTCTCCCTTATCTTCCCCTTCCTCCTCCCTCTTCCCTCCTACATTCCTCCTTCACCTCTTATTGATGACCATTGTCCTTTCTTCTCAATATTCCTGAATTGAAGTTAAATGATCCAGTGAGTCATTTTAGCTCAAAGGTCCAAGCGACGAGAATTTTCCTTTCTCACGCTTTTCACCATATTTTGACAGCATGTATCTTGTGGATAGCCTGGCCCATTGCATGAGTGTAACATCCCATACCTTTGGAGATAATACCATAGGATTTACTGCACACACACAAACACAGATATACGCACACTCACACAAGTATACACACAGGTAGACACACAGATATATCACACAAGCAAACACACACACACACACACACAAGCAAACACACATACCCGTATAAACACACAAGCAAATACACACATACACACAAGCAAACACAAATACCCATATTAACACACAAGCAAACACACACACATACACACAAGCAAACACACACACATACACACACACACGTATACACAAACAAACACACAGATATACACAAAAGCAAACACACTCATACACAGAAGCAAACACTCAAACATATACACACAAGCTAACACACATACACACAAACAAACACACACATACACACAAGCAAACACACATACACAAAAGCAAACACACACATACACACAAGCAAAAACACATACACAAAAGCGAACACACACACATACACACAAGCAAACACACACACACATACACAAAAGCAAACACACACACATACACACAAGCAAACACACACACATACACACAAGCAAACACACATACACACAAGCAAACACACATACATGCACACAAAGTGACAAACAGACATACTTGCGCGCAGCTTCCCCAGAGAGAGATCAGTTCAGTTCAGAGAGATTTGCGAAGACGTCGCTTCGCCCGGGCTATATGCACGAGGCGGCCCGGCCTCTGTCAGCTGTAAGTGAGAGAGAGAGAGAGAGAGAGAGAGAGAGAGAGAGAGAGAGAGAGAGAGAGAGAGAGAGAGAGAGAGAGAGAGAGAGAGAGAGAGAGAGAGAGAGAGAGAGAGAGAGAGAGAGAGATATCACTCGTTTTATTATTGTTGGTTCCCGCCACTTAACCAGTGTCAAAGACATAAATAAGAAAGTATATGTATGTGTAAATATATATATATATATATATATATATATATATATATATATATATTTACATATAATTATACATATATTTATATGTGTGTGTGTGTGTGTGTGTGTATGTGTGTGTGTGTGTGTGTGTGTGTGTATGTGTGTGTGTGTGTGTGTGTATATATATATATATATATATATATATATATATATATATATATAGATATATATATATATATATATATATATAAAGATGGAGATAAAAAGTTGCAGTCCTTCCTTAGCGTTTTCTGTATTAGATGCAGGAAGAGAAACGTTAATATTACGGAATACTGTTTCAAAGAATGTAGATAATAATTATCTACGATCTTTGAAATAGTATACCGTAATATCAACGTTTCTCTTCCTACATCTAATACAGGAATATATAAGGAATATATATATATATATATATATATATATATATATATATATATATATATATATTATATATATATATTATATATATATGTAAGCAGAGGAAAACGTCTTCCTGCAACTGTGAGCTGAGGAACCCATCTTCCTGCAACGTTGCTTGGTCAATGCAATTGCATGATTTGCTCGAGCGTTTGACCGCTCTCAATCAGCAGTAGGCCTGCTCTCTGCTCGGAGACCAGCGGAGTACCTGTGTGTCCCACTAAACGAGTGGTCGCACTGATTTTCTTGACAAAACAATCCGTATGGTAATTTGGCACATACTGTGCGTACACTGTATTGTAGGAACAATCAATCAGTCTGCTCCGAGACACGGAGGTGTTTCCTTCCCCTTTGACCCCATGGAACTTACGTGATTGGACTCTGCCGTCACACAATTTTGCTTCAGAGATAAGTAGTTGGCTGCTCATGTTTCTTCCTTAGTTATCAAATTGCATTCATTAGCTCTAGAATACTGCCATTGAAAATATTGCTTGGATCCCTGTACTTTTTTTTATTACTCTTTTTATAATAACTTTGGAAAATCAATAGATATATAATTGTGTTACAATATATAATTGTAATTATATATTGTAATACTAATAATATCAATAAATATGTATTATATATTGTAATAATAATAATATAAATAAATATATAAGTGTGTACAATTGTGTTAGTTGTCACTAACACAATTGCAGATTGTATTCACTGCAAACAAAAAATAAAGGATTGCAAATATTGCATGGGAGGTACAGAACACCTCACACACACACACACACACACACACAAACTCTCTCCTAAAGCCAAATGGCCAAACTACAATCAGTCCAGAATCAAGCTCTTATCTGGCCAGGATATGTCACGCGTCCAAACATCCCACATGTGAACAGCTGCATTGTAGTGATGTGCTTCGCCCCAGCCATCCCTCCAGGGGAAATGCACGAGTTTCCCCTTTATCGCCACGAGGGGGAAATTTAACGTAAAAAGAGCAGATTGGGTCGCCTTCACAAGGAGCGTCAAGCTCGAAGTTGTTGGAGAAACCATTGATGATAAAGTAAACAGTGTTCAAAATTGTATTATAAATGCAGCAATGGCAACCATCCCTAAGACTTCGACAGATAGCGTTAAGCATAGAGTTCCATGGTGGACACCAGATTGCCGCAGGGCGCTATGTGAACGAAATAGGGCCTACAGGCTTTTCCACAATAATATCACAAACGAGAACTTTCGCAATTACAAACAAGCGAGAGCTAGGGCTCGAAGAACAATCAGACAAGCCAAAAGAGACTCCTGGCGAAGCTTTGTCTCTACGATTAACAGCAATACCAGCATTGCAGAGGTTTGGTCCACTGTCAACAAAATCAATAAAAAAAGAACATCATTAAAAATCAAAAACATCACTCATGAGGGAAATGAATATGATTCACCTAGAGACATTGCTAACATAATCGCCAGGCAGTTCTCTTATACAAGCAGCTCGGAAAACTACAATCCTGCATTCCTGACCACCAAGGAAGCAGCCGAGCTGCAACCAATTCACTTTGCCACAGGAGATAACCTTGATTATAATAAAGATCTAACTATGAATGAGCTTGTCCGAGCCCTAGAAGCCTGTAGAGGAACATCCCCAGGCCCCGATGAGATTCGATATGAGATGATAAAGCATCTTAATCATGATGACATGATTAAGTTGCTAGAAGTGTACAATGATATTTGGAAAAGCCAGACTTTTCCAAATTCATGGCACTTCGCCCACATCATTCCCATATTGAAAGGAGGGGGAAATCCCAGATCCGCCATCTCTTACCGCCCAATTGCGTTGACAAGCTGCTTATGCAAGGTCATGGAAAGAATTGTTAATAGTAGGCTATTGCATTTTTTAAATACCAGGAATTTACTAGTTGACGAGCAGTGCGGCTTCCGAAAGGGACGTCAAACTCTCGATCAGCTAGTAAAACTGGAAAGTCATATTCATGAGGCATTTGCCAAAAAGCATTTTTTGATTTCAGTATTTTTAGACATAGAAAAAGCCTACGACATGACATGGCGACATGGCCTACTCAGAAAACTTTATGCTTTCGGATTACGTGGAAACTTGCCTTGTTTTATCCAAAATTTCATATCTGACAGAACGTTTTCTGTCAAATTATTTTCCGACAATGTCACATTCTCGGACATTTTTGTCCAGGCAAACGGGGTCCCACAAGGAAGTGTCTTGTCTCCAACATTATTTCTGTGTATGATAAATGACATTTTACCATCTCCTCCTCGGAATCTTAAATACTCACTGTACGCCGATGATTGTGCATTATGGCACTCCAGCAATAATGCAGAGTTCTCGGCAAATCAGATCCAATTGGCACTGGATATGATTCATAACTAGGGCCTCCAGTGGGGTTTTAAGTTTTCCATAAGAAAGAGTATTGGCGTGGTCTTTACACATAGGAGAAAGCCCAACATCAGGCTAACTCTAGACAACCACCCAATACCTATTCAAAATTCAGCTAGATTTCTTGGTCTACTCTTTGATAGTAGATTGAATTGGAAAGACCACATTGGTCAGTTAAAGAATAAATGTCAAAAAGCACTCAATTTATTAAAGTGCATTTCTGGACACAAATGGGGAGCTGATAGAAAGTCTTTACTGATGTTATATAAATCCCTGACTAGATCTAAAGTAGATTATGGGTCAATCGTGTATGGATCGGCAACGAGCTCAACTCTGAAAGGATTGAATGTTGTGCAGAATGCGTGTTTACGCGTCTGTCTTGGAGCCCTTATGTGCACTCGCACCGAGCGCCTAGAGGTAGAGTCGGGAGTACCTCCCCTCCGTCTTAGACGCGGCCAGCTTGCGCTGACTTATGCCGCCAAGGTAGCCAGGCAGCCCCAGCATCTCGGTCTCGTCTCATGCGTCTCGGTCAGGAACAGGAGACGATTCTCAACTATACATTCCTTCTTGGGATATTAAATGTTAAAACTTAAACACACAAGCACAAACACAACACACACACATAGCGAGCATTATCAACAACACGCCTTGTGGCAGGACAGTGAAACTTACCATATCGCTTAATGTCGCGGCATCCTCAACAACATTTCATTTTATTCTCTCTCTCTCTGTCTCTGCCGACGTGTCCTAATAACGGGTTTCTTTATTCTACAGACAGAAGCACTTACATATAAAATGATGAAATAGCACACACACACACACACACACACACACACACACACACACACATACACACACACACACACACACACACACACACACACATATCATAATCTATCATAATCTTTAATTATTCTAACACTATAGCTTGGGATAAGATATTTAATTCTCTTAACTTTAGGTTCGAATTATTAATTATTATTAAATAATGTTTTTGATGATTAATTTATATTTTTAATTATTAATGAATATTGATAAAAAATTGATAACCAATAAATAATTAATATTTAATTGATAACTAATTTTATTGATTATCAATTCAATAGAATATCAATAATGAATAATCAATAATTGATAATTGATTCATAATCAATTCTTATCAATAATTGATTATTAATGACCATCAATAATTAACAATTGATTAATTATCATTATCTTTTTTTTCTTCTATTTTATTATTTTTCTTTGTACATATATTCTTTCATCTCGCATTGGTCTAAACTCAAAATAATTCATCTATTCGTAACTCAGATATAACTCTAAATCAAATTCATCTTCACTTATTTAGTTATCACCATTTATCTAGTTATTTCTTCCTTCCTTTTATCGCTTTGTTTTCATTTCCTTTTATTTGTTTATTTATTTAAATTTTTATCTTTATTTTATTTAGTTATAACCATTTATCTAGTTATTTCCTCCTTCCTTTTATCGCTTTGTTTTCATTTCCTTTCATTTGTTTATTTATTTATTTCTTATCTTATTTTTTTTTTATTATTTAGTTTTCACCATTTTTCTAGTTTTTTCCTCCTTCCTTTTATCGCTTTGTTTTCATTTCCTTTCATTTGTTTATTTATTTAATTTCTTATCTTTATTTTATTATTTAGTTATCACCATTTATCTAGTTATTTCTTCCTTCCTTTTATCGCTTTGTTTTCATTTCCTTTTATTTGTTTATTTATTTAATTTTTTATCTTTATTTTATTGTTTATTTATCACCCATTTTCTAGTTATTTCCTTCTCCTTTTATCGCTTTGTTTTCATTCAATTTTATTTGTTTATTGTTTTTTTCTTTATTTCATTATTTAGTTTATCACCATTTATCTAGTGGGCGTCGGCGGGCAGTTGGCCGTGGGCGTTAGTTAGAGGGTTGGGAGGCCGGACTGTGTTAATTCACAAGAGGCTGAGTCCTCCTCTCGGGTCCACCGAACCATAACAATCATCAAGTGAGAGAGTTAGGAAGAGAGAGAGAGAGAGAGAGAGAGAGAGAGAGAGAGAGAAGAGAAAGAGGGAGAGAGAGAGAGAGAGAGAGAGAGGAGAGAGAGAGAGAGACCCCAGCCATCCCTCCAGGGGAAATGCACGAGTTTCCCCTTTATCGCCACGAGGGGAAATTTAACGTAAAAAGAGCAGATTGGGTCGCCTTCACAAGGAGCGTCAAGCTCGAAGTTGTTGGAGAAACCATTGATGATAAAGTAAACAGTGTTCAAAATTGTATTATAAATGCAGCAATGGCAACCATCCCTAAGACTTCGACAGATAGCGTTAAGCATAGAGTTCCATGGTGGACACCAGATTGCCGCAGGGCGCTATGTGAACGAAATAGGGCCTACAGACTTCACAAACGAGAAGTTTCGCAATTACAAACAAGCGAGAGCAGGGCTCGAAGAACAATCAGACAAGCCAAAAGAGACTCCTGGCGAAGCTTTGTCTCTACGATTAACAGCAATACCAGCATTGCAGAGGTTTGGTCCACTGTCAACAAAATCAATAAAAAAAGAACATCATTAAAAATCAAAAACATCACTCATGAGAGAAATGAATATGATTCACCTAGAGACATTGCTAACATAATCGCCAGGCAGTTCTCTTATACAAGCAGCTCGGAAAACTACAATCCTGCATTCCTGACCACCAAGGAAGCAGCCGAGCTGCAACCAATTCACTTTGCCACAGGAGATAACCTTGATTATAATAAAGATCTAACTATGAATGAGCTTGTCCGAGCCCTAGAAGCCTGTAGAGGAACATCCCCAGGCCCCGATGAGATTCGATATGAGATGATAAAGCATCTTAATCATGATGACATGATTAAGTTGCTAGAAGTGTACAATGATATTGGAAAAGCCAGACTTTTCCAAATTCATGGCACTTCGCCCACATCATTCCCATATTGAAAGGAGGGGGAAATCCCAGATCCGCCATCTCTTACCGCCCAATTGCGTTGACAAGCTGCTTATGCAAGGTCATGGAAAGAATTGTTAATAGTAGGCTATTGCATTTTTTAAATACCAGGAATTTACTAGTTGACGAGCAGTGCGGCTTCCGAAAGGGACGTCAAACTATCGATCAGCTAGTAAAACTGGAAAGTCATATTCATGAGGCATTTGCCAAAAAGCATTTTTTGATTTCAGTATTTTTAGACATAGAAAAAGCCTACGACATGACATGGCGACATGGCCTACTCAGAAAACTTTATGCTTTCGGATTACGTGGAAACTTGCCTTGTTTTATCTAAAATTTCATATCTGACAGAACGTTTTCTGTCAAATTATTTTCCGACAATGTCACATTCTCGGACATTTTTGTCCAGGCAAACGGGGTCCCACAAGGAAGTGTCTTGTCTCCAACATTATTTCTGTGTATGATAAATGACATTTTACCATCTCCTCCTCGGAATCTTAAATACTCACTGTACGCCGACGATTGTGCATTATGGCACTCCAGCAATAGTGCAGAGTTCTCGGCAAATCAGATCCAATTGGCACTGGATATGATTCATAACTAGGGCCTCCAGTGGGGTTTTAAGTTTTCCATAAGAAAGAGTATTGGCATGGTCTTTACACATAGGAGAAAGCCCAACATCAGGCTAACTCTAGACAACCACCCAATACCTATTCAAAATTCAGCTAGATTTCTTGGTCTACTCTTTGATAGTAGATTGAATTGGAAAGACCACATTGGTCAGTTAAAGAATAAATGTCAAAAAGCACTCAATTTA
>NW_028234430.1:452518-467518 GCF_977035675.1 Penaeus japonicus | reverse complement strand
CCCTCTTTCCGTCACTCTCTCTCTCTTTCACTTTTTCTTTCTTTTCTTCTCTCTCTCTCTCTCTCTCTCTCTCTCTCTCTCTCTCTCTCTCTCTCTCTCTCTCTCTCTCTCTCTCTCTTTCTCTCTCTTTCTCTCTCTTCTCCCTTCCTCCCTCCGTCCCTACTTCCCCCTCCCAACAATTTCCGTCTTATTTTTTATCTATTTTTATCTATTACTTAATTCCTCCATGTTGTGTGTGTGTTTGGGTGTATTTTTTTTTTAATATTATTGTATTAATGATCTTGTTTTTGTTTGTTTGTGTGGTTGTGTGTGTATGTGAATGTACGTATATGTGAGTGTAAATATGAAGATTCGTGTGTGTACGTTTGTGCTTGTGTCTAAGTGTATGTAAGTTTGTGTGTTTGAATGGTTTGTGTATGTTTTTGTGCTGTATGTGTTTTTGATTGCGTGTGTGTGTATATGTATGCAAGTATGTCTGTGAGTGTTTTTATATAATATATATATATATATATATATATATATATATATATATATATATATACATACATATATATACATATATATACATATATATATACATACATACATACACATATCTGTGGGTGTAGTTCTGTGTATGTGTGTTTGAGTGTGTGTGTGGATGTCTGAGTGTGGACGTGACTATGTGCTCACGTTTTTCAGCACCCATATGTGTATGTGAGTGTGTTTTTTATGTTTGTATGTGCCATGCATCTTGTGACATTTAAGTTCTGTTCCTAACTACCCTTTCTATAGTTGAAGATTATTACTAATACTATGAAACAATTCCGCTTTTTTAAAGTAAGAATATGAATACAACACAGAGAAAAATAAATCAACGAAATAAGTGAATAAGATATAAAAACACTGATATTAAAATTGCCTGGTGTGGATTGCAAAATCTCAAATACTAATAATTCTCATTGTTACTACTGATCTTTTTTTTCTTTATTCATTAGCATTATTGTCAATTTGCTTCTTATCATTAATATTATTTTAAGTAAAGGTAATGTCTTCCTCAGAGCTCGTTACCTCCAGCACCAACAGCCAACGGAATGACGTCCCAGGCAAGCAATGCGGAACTTGTAAGTACACAGCCACAGGCAGACATACTAAGGGAGAGAGTGTTAGGGAGAGAAAGAGAGAGAGAGAGAGAGAGAGAGAGAGAGAGAGAGAGAGAGAGAGAGAGAGAGAGAGAGAGAGAGAGAGAGAGAGAGAGAGAGAGGGGGGGGGAGGGAGAGAGGGGGGGAGGGAGAGGGGGGGGGAGAGGAGAGAAGGGGGGAGAGGGAGAGAGAGAGAGAGGGAGAGGGAGAGGGAGAGGAAGAGAGAGAGAGAGAGAAAGAAAGAGCGAGAGAGAGAGAGAGAGAGGGAGAGAGGAGTAAAAAAAATGTAAAGGATGACAGATGAATATTAAAAAAAAAGAAAAAAAAAGGAGAGAGAGATGATAGGGAAGAGAGGAAGGGAAAGAGGCAAGAGAGGTGGGAGGAGGAAAAGTAAACAGAGAAAAGACGAAGGAGAAGAGAGAGAAAGAAAAGAAGAGATAGAAATAAAGAGAAATATAGATGGAGAAGAAGGCAAGAGAGAGAGCCTGAGTGGGGTTGAAAGTAGAAAGGCTGAGATAAATGGAAAATGAGGGACATGGAGCAAAAGGAGAAACTTGGATAAATAGACAGGGTGTAGGGAGAAGCATAGAGATGACAGGAAGAGAAAGGACTAGAATTTCATAGATGAAATGAGATAGACGGAGTTAGGAGATAGCGATAGGTAGAGAGAGATGGAGTTAGAAATGGATAGAGAGAGAGAAATTGGGGCCTTTACGCACTGTACACCAAAGCTACAACACTTGCCGATATGATTATATGGTGTGTAAGAACACAATGAACTGAAAGGTGCATAGACATTGACAAGGATTCCTGCTGAACAAAACGAGAACAAAACAACGTAGGAAAAAACAGGAAAGCGAAAAGATCTTGGGTATATTGGTGTTTTTTCCTGCTTTCCTTTGTTGTATAGGCATTAAGATACTCGTCCATGTGGAAGTGGGAAGTCCTGACCATAGCCTTTCCCTTTCAGCGTGCTCTGGTGGAAGCAGGCGACGCCGAAGGGCTGCAGACCGCCCTCGGCTCCCTATCTGCAGGCGCCCTCTCGACTTTCTTGGGTTACGCGAATGTCTTTGGTAAGCCAGCAATAGCAATGCTTTTAGAAAGTCCATTTCGACATTTTCTTTTTGGCTCGTGTGTGAAGTAGAATTAATTGTGTCTTGGCTTTCGATGGCCAGAGATGCTGATGACGAGATTCACAGTTTTAAGAATGTGAAATTTGAACTATGGAAATGGAATATGAATTACCAACTGCTGCAGCTTACATGCATTTAACAATAAGAAAATGAGGGAAGCAAATCTGAAGAACCAAACTGACATATATTTATTAATCCCTTTATCTTCTTTGACTCATTTCAATTCCAGATGCATTGCTTTTTGAATAGTACAAATTTGATGAGCAGAAAAAAAAAAAAAAATGTTGTGAAGGATGTGGTTTTCTTGAAGGTAGGCTTCTTTCATGCAGTTAACACAGGCAAAGTGTAAATCTTCTAAATTGATTCCTTATTATTATTAGTAGTAGTATTTTTATTATTATTATTATTATTATTATTATTATTATTATCATATTTCCCTATATATGTATATATACATATGCATGTATATCTGTATACACATATATTTACCTATGTCCATATATTATATATATATATATATATATATATATATATATATATATATATATATATATATTAATACATATTTTTATGTATATGTATATATATGAATATATACATACATATATATATCTATATATACATATATATATATATACACACATATATATATGTATATATATATATACAAATATATATATATTCATATATATATATATCAATATATATATATTCATATATATATATATATGAATATATATGTATTTATATATATATATATATATATATATATATATATATATATACATACATATATATACATATATAAACTCTGAACTGTTTCTCACTCCAAAGTTGGCCTATACATAAATATATAAGGTAAATTTTCCGAACAACGCCGCGTCGTTAAATACCACAAAAGTGGTATCGATGGATTCCTCTCAACCTCTACTATTCATATATAGTGAAATTAATGAGCGCTTGCTCCCCTGGAGCCCACAATCTGGGTCCCGATAGTAGGGGAGGGCATGAAGTAGATCAGGGAAATTACGGGGTAAAATGTTACGGAATACCATAAAAATGGTATCGATGGATTCCTATCAACCTATACTGTTCATATACAGTGGAAATCATTCGCGATTCCACCTCTGGACCCCACAATCTGGGTCTCTTTTTTTAAGGCACTTCGTGCTACCTCGTCCTACTTCGGGGCATATTTCGCTTGCAAAATCTTAACCCGATGACCTACCTAACTTTGCCTAGTTTTGAATTAATCCCTAGCCAAAGGGGGGCTTCGCCCTTCCCTGGACCCCCTCCTTTTTAGGGCACTTCGTGCAACATACCTTGTGCAAAATACCCCGAAACACCACCATCCTCGCCCTGAAATTCAAACATGGCTGTGTTTACGTATTTACGTCTAGCAACAAATTATGGACTGGAAACCCTCAATGAATTACCTGCATGTGCTGTTATGTTCTCTCGATAGTTGGCGCAATATTCCCCATTGTTTCCAATATAATTCTAGAGTGCCCTCTTTTGAGTGGTCGCGTCATTATCGGTCCTAGTTTCCAAATCCTGGGGAAAATATGAGACGAAGACTCAGTTGCTGTCATCATGGCGCAGTGTGAAGGTTGTTCGTGGTCGCGGCATTTTCATCTACAGAACTAATTACGCATCATAAGTATCACGAAGTGCCCTGAATAGGAGAGGCAAAGCCCCCCCCCCCCCCTTGGCTAGGGCAAACTTAAAACCTAAGCAAAGTTAGGTAGGTAATTGGTTAAGATTTTGCATACGAAATATGGCCGGAATTCATATTTTACCCCGCAATTTCCCTGATCTACTTCATGCCCTCCCCTGCTATCGGGACCCAGATTGTGGGCTCCAGGGGAGCAAGCGCTCATTAATTTCACTATATATGAATAGTAGAGGTTGAGAGGAATCCATCGATACCACTTTTGTGGTATTTCGTAACGCGGCAAATTTACCTCTTTAACTTTCAGGTCGAGTCCCATTACACGAGGCTGCTTGGGGAGGTCAAGAGGCAGTGGTCGAGACACTCCTCAATTTTGGTGCGCAAGTGAATGCCAAGGATGAAGGAGGTAAGGCGATTGGAAAGCTTTTGAAGCTATCAAGGGTCTAAAGTTTTCTTTCTTGTCACCTAATGGTATTAATGATGATAGGTTTATCATCGGTAATATTACTAATTTTATTTCATTTTTTGTATTTCTCTGATCAATCTTTCTTTTTTATAGATTATATGTGATTATTTTCAAATAATTGTCATTTATTTGTTAATTCAGTCCTCATACTTGGAGCCAAAGGGGTCGCCCAGTGCCCTCAGAAAAGGTCAATTGAGGGCAAGAGGTTTTTCTCTAGCCACAGAGGCGCCAATGCTCTTGGGTCTTGAGTCAATATTAAGCCAGCAGATATAGTATAGCCTTCATCTTTGTTTGGTTCGAAGTAGAGGAGAGAGAGTGTTGGGTATTCTAGAGGCAGCTGCCGAGTAATGCCTTTCCAAAGGACACGAAGATGATGCATTATCATTTAAATTATCTATCCGATTCTCATCTTTATTCATTGTTTTTATATCAATCATTTTCATTATCTTTCTCCTTCCTATTCTACTTATCATTCTAACTAATATTTTTTTCATTCTCTTTTTCATTCTCATTCCTAAGAATATTGAGTAGCCTTGTCACTCATTTTTCTTCTCAATCTCATCATAAGTGTTGTTCCCAATCTCTTTCCACTCTATTAACTGATTTTCTTATTCTAGTCCTATTCATCCTTGTAACCTCTTTCCAAATTATTCTTATATCTTTCAGGAAATAATATCATTAGTATTTTCATTCCTTGTCTTATAATCCATTCTATCCTTTTCCTTTTCATTCTCATTATTGGCCTCATTTCGTCTTATATTTCATATCTTGCTAAAACTTATTTTCATTATAATAATCACTTTATTTTTTGTAGCTCTCAATGTGATCACTTTCTTTATTCATATCATTAATGTCATTTTCACTTTCCCTTCATGATATTTTGGATTCTCATTTTAAATCTCTCACTATTAATATCACTGTCCTATTGATATTCCTTTACATTGACATTATATGCATCATTTTGATCATTATCATTTACTTACACCCTCATTCCAAGTATCATTAACATTGTCATTATCATGTTAATTAGTGTCCACATATATCTCCCTTCCATTTGTCATTATATCCTTCTATTATAAGTAATCTATTAATTCTCTCATAATAATTTTATAATGATTCTTACCTCTCTAGCTATGTGATAATATTCATTGCCATTCATTGTTGTTATTTTTATGAATTATTATTATCAACATCATTGATATCTTCCTTATTATTTTCATTACTAATATTATTATTAATATTATTATGATCATTATCTCACGGTCATTCTCACTCACATTCACCTTCTCATTGTCATTCTCACTCACATTCACCTTCTCACTATCATTCTCACTCACATTCACCTTCTCATTGTCATTCTCACTCACATTCACCTTCTCATTTTCATTCTCACTCACATTCACCCTCTAATTGTCATTCTCACTCACATTCACCTTCTCATTGTCATTCTCACTCACATTCACCTTCTCACTATCATTCTCACTCACATTCACCTTCTCATTGTCATTCTCACTCACATTCACCTTCTCATTTTCATTCTCACTCACATTCACCCTCTAATTGTCATTCTCACTCACATTCACCTTCTCATTGTCATTCTCACTCACATTCACCTTCTCATTGTCATTCTCACTCGCTTTCATCTTTCACTGCCATCCTCACATTCACCTTCTCATTGTCATTCTCACTCACATTAACCTTCTCACTGTCATTCTCACTCACATTCACCTTCTCATTGTCATTCTCACTCACATTCACCTTCTCATTGTTATTCTCACTCACATTCACCTTCTCATTGTCATTCTCACTCACATTCACCTTCTCACTGTCATTCTCACTCACATTCATCTTCTCATTGTCATTCTCACTCACATTCACCTTCTCATTGTCATTCCTATTCACATTCACCTTCTCACTGTCATTCTCACTCACATTCACCTTCTCACTGTAATTTTCACTCACATTCACCTTCTCATTATCATTCTCACTCACATTCACCTTCTCATTCTCATTCTCACTCTCACATTCACCTTCTCATTGTCATTCTCATTCACATTCACCTTCTCATTGTCATTTTCACTCACATTCACCTTCTCACTGTCATTCTCACTCACATTCACCTTCTCATTGTCATTCTCACTCACATTCACCTTCTCATTGTTATTCTCACTCACATTCACCTTCTCATTGTCATTCTCACTCACATTCACCTTCTCACTGTCATTCTCACTCACATTCATCTTCTCATTGTCATTCTCACTGACATTCACCTTCTCATTTTCATTCCTATTCACATTCACCTTCTCACTGTCATTCTCACTCACATTCACCTTCACATTGTCATTTTCACTCACATTCACCTTCTCATTATCATTCTCACTCACATTCACCTTCTCATTGTCATTCTCACTCTCACATTCACCTTCTCATTGTCATTCTCATTCACATTCACCTTCTCATTGTCATTTTCACTCACATTCACCTTCTCACTGTCATTCTCACTCAAATGAACCTTCTCATTGTCATTCTCACTCACATTCACCTCTTCATTATCATTCTCATCCACATTCACCTTCTCATTGTCATTCCTACTCACATTCACCTTCTCACTGTCATTCTCACTCACATTCACCTTCTCATTGTCATTCTCACTCACATTCACCTTCTCATTGTCATTCTCACTCACATTCACATTCGCATTGTCATTCTCACTCTTTTTCATCTTTCACTGTCATCCTCATATTCACCTTCTCATTGTCATTCTCACTCACATTAACCTTTTCATTTTCATTTTCATTCACATTCACCTTCTCATTGTCATTCTCACTCATTCACCTTCTCATTGTCATTTTCATTCACATTCACCTTCTCATTGTCATTCTCACTCATTCACCTTCTCACTGTCATTCGCACTCACATTCACCTTTTCATTGTCATTCTCATTCACATTCACCTTCTCATTATCATTCTCAATGACATTCACCTTCTCATTGTCATTCTTACTCGCGCTCACCTTCTCTTGTCATTCTCAATCACATTCACCTTCTCATTGTCATTCTCACTCACATTCACCTTCTCATTGTCATTCACACTCAATTTCACTTTCTCATTTTTATTCTCACTCATATTCACCTTATTGTCATTCTCACTCACATTCACCTTCTCATTATCATTCTCACTCTCATTCCCCTTCTCATTGTCATTCTCACTGACATTCACCTTCCTTTTGTAATACTCACTCACATTGACCTTCTCTCTGCCATTCTCACTCACATTCGCCTTCTCATTGTCATTCTCACTCACATTCGCCTTTTCATTTTCATTCTCACTCACATTCACTTTCTCATTTTCATTCTCAGTCATCTTCATCTTCTCATTGTCATTCTCACTCTCATTACCCTTCTCATTGTCATTCACACTGACATTCACCTTCTCATTTTCATTCTGACTCACATTCACCTTTTCATTTTCACTCACATTCACCTTCTCACTTTCAATTTCACTCACATTCACCTTCTCATTTTCATTCTCACTCACATTCACCTTTGCATTGTCATCCTCACTCACATTTACCTTTGCATTGTCATCCTCACTCACATTCACCTTCTCATTGTTATTCTCACTCGCATTCACCTTCGCATTGTTCATCCTCACTTCCCTTTTCACACTTATTACTCACAAACAGACGTCTAACAGAAGCATCTTCCTCCCTCAGGTGAGACTCCCTTACACTGGGCTTCCTGGAACGGCCATCATGCTGTTGCTGAGACGCTCCTCGAGAAGGGCGGAGAAGTGAACGCCAAGGATGATGAAGGTAAGGCGATTGGAAAGCGAGTGACTTCTTAAAGGCACCAGAAGAATTTTGCTTTTGTTTCTTTTCTCTTCTTTGTCTGTATGGAATTTTATAACAATTATTGTTATAATTTGATTAGGGAATGTTTTTCATCTTTTATCATTAATTTTATTGATATTTATTTCTTTATTCTATGAATTTTTCAATGAAATATTTTCATAGATTATTTTATAACTAAGAAAAAAAATAGATTTTTCTATATTTCTTTATACTATAAATGTTATAATGATTAGTTATAATAATTATGATAATAATGAGTATGATCATCTTAATTATTACTGACATTGTCATTATTATTTTCCTGATTATTTATAAGAAATATGATCATCCTGATCATCAATCATAATCATCATCAATGGTGCTATTCATATTATCATTATTATTTCATTACTATAACTATCATTGTTACTCCCATTTCTACTAGATTATCAATTGTTATCATCCTTCTTCTTCTCATTATTGTTATTTTGATGGTGATCCTGTTCTTCTTCTCCTACATGCTTTTGTTGGTGGTGTTGTTGCGAGGTCTTTGTCAGTGATGGCAAAGACAATGATGATAATGGAGAAAGTAATGGCAACAAAAGCAACAACAATAATGATGATAATGAAAAGTTTCATAATGTTAATGAAGGTAATGATAACAATATTAATGATAAAGTAATCATCACTGATAATGTTGATGATAACACTTTCATGATGATAATAGAACTAATGATAATAGTAATGATATAATAATGATAATAATAATGATGGTGATTGAAAGGTGAATAATGATAGTGATAATAGTAATAGTAGTAAAAATAATTTATGATACTGATGATAAATAAAATTATTACAAATATTTTAGATATTTGTTACGAATGATTATTAATATATGAATTATAACTGCTATAGATAATAATAGTAATAATTATGTATTTTCTCATCAATTGTCATTATTGTTGTTATTATTTTTAAAAACTATTTTCATTATCAATATTATTGTTATTACCACCAATATTAATTTCATTTCTACTACTATTATCACTATTACTATCATCATCAATAAAGTTATCATTTTTATTACCTTCATTATTATCAATAGTTATTGTTATAATTACCATCATTATTTTTATCATCAAAATTATTTATACTATTTTTATTATTGTCTTATTATTATTACTATCATTATTATTGTTTTTATTTTTTATTATTTTTATTACAATTACTATTATTATAGCTATCTTTATTATTTGTATTTTCATAATAGTCTTCACAGACAAAATTACAGCTTAACAATTGCAATGATTATTATAGTAATAACACAAAACAAAATCATATTATTGATAAATAATTTTCGAACATTCATTTCTGTTATTATTTACCTTCTCATTATAATACACATTTTTTTTCCTTCTCATTTCTATGCCTTTTCATAATTATTATTTTCATTATTTTTTTTTTTTATCTTTTCCATTAATATTAAAATTCATAATATTAATACTATTTCTTGTTCTTATCCTTATCAACCTAATCATCTTTATTAATCACATTCTCACTCACATTCACATTATAATTTTCATTCTCACTCACATTCACCTTCTCATTATCATTCTAACTCATTCAGATTCTCATTGCCATTCTCACTCATTCACCTTCTCATTGTCATTCTAACTTATTCACCTTCTCGTTGTCATTCTCACTCACATTCACCTTCTCATTGTCATTCTCACTCACATTCACCTTTTCATTGTCATCCTCACTCACATTCACCTTCTCATTGTCATTCTCACTCACATTCACCTTCTCATTGTCATTCTCACTCACATTCATCTTCCCATAGTCATTCTCATTCATTCACCTTCCCATTGTCATTCTCACTCATTCATCTTCTCATTGTCATTCTAACTTATTCACCTTCTCATTGTCATTCTCTCTTACATTCACCTTCTCATTGTCATCCTCACTCACATTCACCTTCTCATTGTCATTCTAACTCACATTCACCTTCACATTGTCATTCTCACTCACATTCACCTTCCCATTGTCATTCTCACTCACATTCACTTTCCCATTGTCATTATCACTCATTCACCTTCTCATTGTCATTCTAACTTATTCACCTTCTCATTGTCATTCTCTCTTACATTCACCTTCTCATTGTCATCCTCACTCACATTCACCTTCTCATTGTCATCCTCACTCACATTCACCTTCTCATTGTCATTCTAACTCACATTCACCTTCTCATTACCATTCTCACTCACATTCACCTTCCCATTGTCATTCTCACTCACATTCACCTTCCCATTGTCATTTAGATTCACTCACATTCTCATTGTCATTCTCACTCATATCCACCTCCTCATTGTCATTCTCACTCATTTACCTACTTTCTGTCATTCTCACTCGCATCCACCTTCTAATGTCATTCTCATTCATATTCACCTTCTTATTGTCATTCTCAATCTCACTCACATTCACCTTCTCTTTGTCATTCTCACTCACATTCACCTTCTCATTTTCATTCTCACTCTCACTCTCACTCACATTCACCTCATTTTCATTTTCTCTCACATTCACCTTCTTATTGTCATTCTCACTCACATTCACCTTCTCACTGTCATTCTCTTTCACATTTACCTTCTCATTGTCATTCTCACTCAGATTCACCTTCTCATTGTCATTCTCACTCACATACACCTTCTCATTGTCATTCTCACTCACACTCACCTTCTCATTGTCAATCTCACTCATTCACCTTCTCATTGTCATTCTCACTCATTCACCTTCTCACTCACATTCACCTTCTCATTGTCATTCTCACTCACATTCACCTTCTCATTGTCATTCTCAGTCATTCACCTTCTCATTGTCATTCTCAGTCATTCACCTTCTCATTGTCATTCTCACTCACATTCACCTTCTCATTGTCATTCTCACTCACATTCATCTTTTCATTATCATTCCCATCCACATTCACCTTCTCATTGTCATTCTTACTCACATTCACCTTCTCATTGTCATTCTCACTCACATTCACCTTCTCATTGTCATCCTCACTCACAATTACCTTATTTTCATTCTCAGTCATATTCACCTTCTCATTGTCATTCTCACTCACATTCACCTCATTGTCATGCTCACTCACATTCACCTTCTCACTGTCATTCTTATTCACATTCACTTTCTCACTGTCATTCTCATTCACATTCACCTTCTTACTGTCATTCTCACTCACATTCACCTTCTCATTGTCATTCTCACTCACATCCACCTTCTCATTTTTATTCTCACTCACATTCACCTTATCATTATCATTATCACTCACATTCAGCTTCTCACATTCAGTCTCACTCATATTCACTTTCTCATATTCATTCTCACTCACTTTCACCTTATTTTTATTCTCACTCACATTCAGCTCACTGTCATTCTCATTCACATTCACCTTATCATTATCATTCTCACTCACTTTCACCTTATCATTATCATTCTCACTCACATTCACCTTCTCATTGTCATTATCATTCACATTCACCTTCTCGTTATCATTCTCACTCACATTCACCTTCGCATTGTCATTTTCACTCACACTCACCTTCTCATGTCATTCTCACTCGCATTCACCTTCTCATGGTCATTCTCACTCACATTCATCTTCTCATTGTCATTCACACTGACATTCACCTTCTCATTTTCATTCTGACTCACATTCAACTTCTCATTTTCACTCACATTCACCTTCTAACTTTCATTCTCACTCACATTCACCTTCTCATTGTCATTCTCACTCACATTCACCTTTTCATTGTCATCCTCACTCACAATTACCTTATTTTCATTCTCAGTCATATTCACCTTCTCATTGTCATTCTCACTCACATTCACCTCATTGTCATGCTCACTCACATTCACCTTCTCACTGTCATTCTTATTCACATTCACTTTCTCATGTCATTCTCATTCACATTCACCTTCTTACTGTCATTCTCACTCACATTAACCTTCTCATTGTCATTCTCACTCACATCCACCTTCTCATTTTTATTCTCACTCACATTCACCTTATCATTATCATTATCACTCACATTCAGCTTCTCACATTCAGTCTCACTCATATTCACTTTCTCATATTCATTCTCACTCACTTTCACCTTATTTTTATTCTCACTCACATTCAGCTCACTGTCATTCTCATTCACATTCACCTTATCATTATCATTCTCACTCACTTTCACCTTATCATTATCATTCTCACTCACATTCACCTTCTCATTGTCATTCTCATTCACATTCACCTTCTCGTTATCATTCTCACTCACATTCACCTTCGCATTGTCATTTTCACTCACACTCACCTTCTCATGTCATTCTCACTCGCATTCACCTTCTCATGGTCATTCTCACTCACATTCATCTTCTCATTGTCATTCACACTGACATTCACCTTCTCATTTTCATTCTGACTCACATTCAACTTCTCATTTTCACTCACATTCACCTTCTAACTTTCATTCTCACTCACATTCACCTTCTCATTGTCATTCTCACTCACATTCACCTTCTCATTGTCATCCTCACTCACAATTACCTTATTTTCATTCTCAGTCATATTCACCTTCTCATTGTCATTCTCACTCACATTCACCTCATTGCCATGCTCACTCACATTCACCTTCTCACTGTCATTCTTATTCACATTCACTTTCTCATGTCATTCTCATTCACATTCACCTTCTTACTGTCATTCTCACTCACATTAACCTTCTCATTGTCATTCTCACTCACATCCACCTTCTCATTTTTATTCTCACTCATATTCACCTTCATTATCATTATCACTCACATTCAGCTTCTCACATTCAGTCTCACTCATATTCACTTTCTCATATTCATTCTCACTCACTTTCACTTTATTTTTATTCACACTCACATTCAGCTCACTTTCATTCTCACTCACATCCACCTTCTCATTGTTATTCTCACTCACATTCACCATATCATTATAATTTTCACTCACATTCAACTTCTCACTGTCATTCTCACTCATATTCACTTTCTCATATTCATTCTCACTACCTTTCACCTTATTTTCATTCTCACTCATATTCAGCTCACTGTCATTCTCACTCACATTCATCTTCTCATTGTCATTCTCATTCACATTCATTTTCTCACTGTCATTCTCACTCACATTCCCCTCATCATTGTCATTCTCACTCATTCACCTTCTCACTGTCACTCACACATATTCACCTTCTCACTCACATTCACCTCACTGTCATTCTCACTCATATTCACTTTTTAACTCTCATTCACACACTTTCACTTTTTCATTTTCATTCTCACTCATATTCACCTTATTGTCATTCTCACTCACATTCAGCTTCTCATTGTCATTCTCACTCATATTCACCTTTGAACTCTCATTCACACTCACTTTCACTTTTTCATTTTTATTCTCACTCACATTCACCTTCTCATTGTCATTCTCACTTACATTCACCTTCTCATTGTCATTCTCACTCACATTCACCTTCTCGTTATCATTCTCACTCACATTCACCTTCTTACTGTCATTCTCACTCACTCACATTCACATTGTCATTCTCACTCATTCACCTTCTCATGTTTATTCTCACTCACATTCACCTTCGCATTGTCATCCTCACTTCCCTTCTCACGCTCATTACTCACAAACAGACGTCTAACAGAAGCATCTTCCTCCCTCAGGTTTGACTCCCTTACACTTTGCTTCCCGCAACGGCCATGATGCTGTTGTAGAGACGCTCCTCGAGAAGGGCGGAGAAGTGAACGCCAAGGATGAGAATGGTAAGGCGATTGGAAAGCGAGTGACTTCTTAAAGGCGCCAGAAGAAGTTTGTTTTTGTTTATTTTCTCATATTTGTCTCTGTGGAAATTTATAACAATTATTATTCAGATCTAATAAGGATACATCTATCAGCAGTTTTTCTTATTTCTTCATCATTCATTATTCTTTTCTATTTATCCATTCCTTATGTTTTAGTTGTTTATTTGAGTTATTTGTAAATGTTACTTATTCATTATCATTTATCATATGAATTTCAATGTTATGATCAATATTATCATAAAAATATTCATTTTTATTATACATAAAAAATATTCATTTTTATTATCATTTATTAAAATGTATTATTATTTCAAAAATTTTCTTTTGTAATAGTCACTTTTCATCATTCATCTTTTTTCCTCCTCTTTTACTCTTTTCATTATTGATATAATTTTCATTTTTATTTCAATTTTTTTTCTATATGATTTTATACATATCATTCCTATTATTATTATTATTATTATTGTTATAGTTAAAAATATTATTATTTTAATTATTCGTATTACTCCTATTTCTATTTCAATGATTATCATAGGATATCCTTCCTCTTGTCATCATTGATAATTTTGCTGATGATCCTGTTGTTCTTGTTCTCCTACATGCTTTTGTTGTAGTTGTGAGGTCTTTATCACTCATAGTACCAGTGTCGGTAAATCATGATGGTAATGACAATGAGGATAACACGATGGCTTCCTTGTTCTTCCTTCTTGCAAACAACCAAGTCTGCTCACAGCTTCCTTGCAACAAACATGGCTATGCAGGTGCTGTTAAGAGGAATGCACTACTTAGCATTCGTTTTACAAAATACCTCTTCTCGCAAGTTAAGTTAGGTTTGCTAAGTACAAAGATAACATATCCAAATGAAATATCAATAATATAAGTTCATACGAGAAAAGATATTA
>NW_028234430.1:442518-445018 GCF_977035675.1 Penaeus japonicus | reverse complement strand
AGGAGAGAAACAATGAAGAAGTATAGTATTCACACACATGTACTTCCACATAGTTCAATATCCGTCCATTTAAGAAGGCGTGACAGTCCTTTACTTTACAGGAGCAACACACAGCAGACGTTGGGAACGCGACGAACAGGTCGGAGGGCGAGGATGCGAAAGTGAGGAAGATATTAATTCTTATGACTTATGATGCATTGCACTGAGGGTGATAATAATTCTGAGAATTAACTTCAATGGTGATATTAGTGCTTTTAACGTAAATGTAGTTGCACTGAGGATGATGTTAATGCTTTAGACAGAACTTCAAGAAAGGAAGGTTGGGAGAAAGATAAAGTGCGAGAGAAGGAATTTGAACAAAGGAGGGAAAGGTTGAAGGATAGGGAGAAATACATTTTCACAGAGAGAGAGAGAGAGAAAGAGAAAGAGAGAGTGAATGGGAGGAAGAACAGTCATAGTGGAGACAGGAGGAGACCGCATGTCATGTCCCTGGCCCCTTTCGCACACAGGATCGTCTGGAAAAAGGAGCCAGGAAGATTCGGGAGCTGAGGGCGGAGGTGAGGGAGATGGAGGAGCAGCTGACGCAAGCCGAGGTAACCTTTCCTTTGGAGGTCAAGCGGAAGTACAAATACACAGGGATTGAAGTCACTCCTGGCCAAAGGGAGAGGCAAGATGTAGATGCAACATCAACAACAATGAAGAGATTGATAGATTTGCATTCAGTGGAATCAGTTGCACAGTACATTAGGCTACATACGTGTATATGAAGTATATCTTGAATCTTATATGTATAATATGTTAGAACTAATTTAGATTTTATTTTGCAGGAGCAACACCTGGAGGAGGTGAGGAACTTGAGAAGAATGTTTCAACGCACGAGAGAGGAAGAGGTAGCCGAAGAAAGAAGGGAATTGAGTCAAATGTTAAGAAATCGGGAAGAGAAGATTGAGTCCCTGAAGGTAGGCCTAAGACGATGCACACAACACATATGACCACTTACTGAAGTGCAAACCTATGTACAGTCAGACAGAAACAGACAGAAAGCATATTCCACCTTTGCCCACAGCCTGTCTGTCTCTGGTGGCCTCTTCTACATGACAATAGGAAGGTAGGGACAGAGGGAGGCATGGTGTTGGGGGGAGGGGGTTGGTTATGTGCCTGCTCAATGTATGCAACAACACATTCTCTCTCTCTATCTATCTCTCTCTCTCTTTCTCTTTCTCTCTCTTTCTCTCTTTCTTTCTCTCTCTTTCTCTCTCTTTCTTTCTCTCTCTTTCTCTCTCTCTCTTTCTCTCTCTCTCTCTCTCTCTCTCTCTCTCTCTCTCTCTCTCTCTCTCTCTCTTTCTCTTTCTCTCTCTTTCTTTCTCTCTCTTTCTCTCTCTTTCTTTCTCTTTCTTTCTCTTTCTCTCTCTCTCTCTCTCTCTCTCTCGCCTACTTCTCTTTCTCTCTTACCTCTCTCTTCTTTCTCTCTTTTCTTTCACTCTTTTCCTTCTCTCTCTCTTTCTCTCTCTCTTTCTCTCTCTCTCTCTCTCTTTCTCTCTCTCTCTCTCTCTCTCTCTCTCTCTCTCTTTCTCTCTCTCTCTCTCTCGCCTACTTCTTTTTCTCTCTTACCTCTCTCTTTCTCTCTTTTCTTTCACTCTTTTCTTTCTCTCTCTCTTTCTCTCTCTCTCTCTCTCTATCTCGCCTACTTCTCTTTCTCTCTTACCTCTCTCTTCTTTCTCTCTCTCTTTCTCTCTTTCTCTCTCTCTCATTCTCTCTCTCTCTCTCTCTCTCTCTCTCTCGCCTACTTCTCTTTCTCTCTTACCTCTCTCTTCTTTCTCTCTCTCTTTCTCTCATTCTCTCTCTCTCATTCTCTCTCTCTTTCTCTCTCGCCTACTTCTCTTTCTCTCTTACCTCTCTCTTCTTTCTCTTTCTCTTTCTCTCATTCTCTCTCTCTCTCTCTCTCTCTCTCTCTCTCTCTCTCTCATACCTCTCTGTTCTCCCTGCATCCCCCATGTCTCTCTCTTTCTCTATCTCTCCTTAAATTTGTTGTAAATACCCGCATGTAGTATGATTATAACACATGAAATATGTTCTCGTATTTGTCACGCAGTCCTTGGATATGTAGATATGCTACATTTCCGGAATAGAATCGGGAGAAACTAGGATAAAGACACACGCTGACGGAAGTTGGAAGGTAGAAAGGAAGGAAAAGAAGGCTAGGCCCTGAAATTTGTGAAGTGTAACATTTCTACAATAGGTCTGGTTCACACATTGGAAAATCCCCAACGACACATCCGGGAACTGATAACACTATGTGTGGGAGGGGACATGTTCGTGGAACTATGAGTGTGTTGAACTTTGAATGATTGCCAGTAAAACAAGTTTTATTGTTCCTACACGTAATTGAGGAGGGATGTTGTGCATTATGGAGAACTGACCTGTATATGGAAGGCACCCCTGAAGGTAACACTAGGTAATGGTACATGGCGTTGCCAAGAAATGTTAGTCATGCAACAGC
>NW_028234430.1:414974-422474 GCF_977035675.1 Penaeus japonicus | reverse complement strand
TATAAATTATTATTATCAACATCATTGACATCATCATTATTATTTCCATTACTAATATTATTATGATCATTATCTCACTGTCATTCTCATTCACATTCACTTTCTCATTGTCATTCTCACTCACATTCACCTTCTCATTGTCATTCTCACTCACATTCACCTTCTCATTGTCATTCTCACTCACATTCACCTTCTCACTGTCATTCTCACTCACATTCACCTTCTTATTTTCATTTTCACTCACATTCACCTTCTCATTATCATTCTCACTCACATTCACCTTCTCATTTTTATTTTCACTCACATTCACCTTCTCATTGTCATTCTCACTCACATTCACCTTCTCATTGTCATTCTCACTCACTTTCACCTTTCCTTGTCATCCTCACATTCACCTTCTCATTGTCATTCTCACTCACATTAACCTTCTCACTGTCATTCCCACTCACATTCACCTTCTCATTGTTATTCTCACTCACATTCACCTTCTCATTGTTATTCTCACTCACATTCACCTTCTCATTGTCATTCTCACTCACATTCACCTTCTCACTGTCATTCTCACTCACATTCACCTTCTCATTGTCATTCTCACTCACTTCCACCTTCCACTGCCATCCTCACATTCATTGTCATTCTCACTCACATTCACCTTATTGTCATTCTCACTCACATTCACCTTCTCATTGTCATCCTCACTTACAATCACCTTCTCATTGTCATTTTCACTCACATTCACCTTCTCATTGTCATTCTCACTCACATTCACCTTCTCATTGTCATTCTCACTCATTCACCTTCTTATTTTTATTCTCACTCACATTCACCTTTGCATTGTCATCCTCACTTCCCTTCTCACGTTCATTACTCACAAACAGACGTCTAACAGAAGCATCTTCCTCCCTCAGGTGAGACTCCCTTACACCTTGCTTCCTTTAACGGCCATCATGCTGTTGTAAAGACGCTCCTCGAGAAGGGCGGAGAAGTGAACGCCAAGACTAAGAATGGTAAGGCGATTGGAAAGCGAGTGACTTCTTAAAGGCACCAGAAGAATTTTGCTTTTGTTTCTTTTCTCTTCTTTGTCTTCATGGAATTGATAACAATTATTGTTATAATTTAATAAGGGAATCTTTTTCATCTTTTATCATTAATTTTATTGATATTTATTTCTTTATTCTATGAATTTTTCAATAAAATATTTTCATAGAATATTCTATAAAATAGAAATAAATAGATTTTTCTGTTTCTTTATAATATAAATGTTATAATGATTAGTTATAACAATTCTGATAATAATAAGTATGATGATTTCAATTATTATTGATAATATCATTATTATTTCATGATTATCTAAAAGAAATATGATCATCCGCATCATTAATCATAATCATCATCAATGGTGCTATTCATATTATCATTATTATTTCATTACTATTAGTATTATTGTTACTCCCATTTTTATTAAATTATCAATTGTTATCATCCTTCTCATTATTGTTATTTTGATGTGATCCTGTTCTTGTTCTCCTACATGCTTTTGTTGGTGGTGTTGTTGCGAGGTCTTTGTCAGTGATGACAAAGACAATGATGATAATGGAGAAAGTAATGGCAACAAAAGCAACAACAATAATGATGATAATGAAAAGTTTCATAAAGTTGATGGTGGTAATGATAACAATATTAATGATAAAGTAATCATCACTGATAATGTTGATGATAACACTTTCATGATGATAATAGAACTAATGATAATGGTAATGACATATTTATGATAACAATGATAATAATAATGGTGATGATGAATAATGATAGTAATAAATTTAGAAATGAAAAAGTTTAGTTAAGTCCCCCCGAACGGCGGGTCCGTTTTCTTTGACATACGTAATGTCTCCCATGTTCCACCAATATTTGATGTTTTTTATTTTACGCTTATTTACTAGAAGAAAGACATGTTTTGTTTATGTTACACCATTTATCAGGTGTATGTTTTTCCATTATGAAGACTATATATTTTAACTGCATTGAAACAGAAGTGTAAATCATTTTATATCAATATGATTTTCTGAATAAATTAGCAGACGGTCAAAAACACCACGTGTTTCAATGGCTAAAGAACATCTTTATTTACTGCACGAATGTGGCAAGAAAACCCCACATGTATAATTCTCCTACTCTTTGTCACTCTATATTTCTGTATAATTCTCTATATTATATATATATATATATATATATATATATATATATATATATATATATATATATATATATAATATATATATTACTGATAAATAATTATCAAACATTCATTTTCATTATAATATTCTTTCTCATTATCATACATATATATTTTTTTTCTTTTCCTTCTTGTTTCTATACCTTTTCATAATTCTTATTTTCATTAACATTCTAAGTATTTGCAATTTTATTAATATTCAAAATATCCATACTATTCCTAGCCCTTACCCTTATCACCCTAATCATCTCTATTAATCTCATTCCTAAAACTAGTCTCATTCTCCCTCACATTCACCTTCTCACTGTCATTCTCACTCACATTCAGCTTCTCATTGTTATTCTCACTGACATTCACCTTCTCGTTGTCATTCTCACTCACATTCACCTTCGCATTGTCATCCTCACTTCCCTTCTCACGCTCATTACTCACAAACAGACGTCTAACAGAAGCATCTTCCTCCCTCAGGTTGGACTCCCTTACACTGTGCTTCCTGGAACGGCCATCATGCTGTTGCAGAGACGCTCCTCGAGAAGGGCGGAGAAGTGAACGCCAAGGATAAGGATGGTAAGGCGATTGGAAAGCGAGTGACTCCTTAAAGGCGCCAGAAGAATTTTGCTTTTGTTTCTTTTCTCTTCTTTGTCTTTATGGAATTGATAACAATTATTGTTATAATTTAATAAGGGAATCTTTTTCATCTTTTATCATTAATTTTATTGATATCTATTTCTTTATTCTATGAATTTTTCAATAAAATATTTTCATAGATTATTTTATAAAATAGAAATAAATAGATTTTTCTATATTTCTTTATACTATAAATGTTATAATGATTAGTTATGATAATTATGATAATAATAAGTATGATCATCTTAATTATTACTGACATTGTCATTATTATTTTCCTGATTATCTACAAGAAATATGATCATCCTGATCATCAATCATAATCATCATCAATGGATTCATTCATTATATCATTATTATTTCATTACTATAATTATCATTGTTACTCCCATTTCTACTAAATTATCAATTGTTATCATCCTTCCTCTCATTATTGTTAATTTGATGGTGATCCTGTTCTTGTTCTCCTACATGCTTTTGTTGGTGGTGTTGTTGCGAGGTCTTTGTCAGTGATGACAAAGACAATGATGATAATGGAGAAAGTAATGGCAACAAATGCAATAACAATAATGATGATAATGAAAAGTTTCATAATGTAATGGTGGTAATGAAATATTAATGATAAAGTAATCATCACTGATAATGTTGATGATAACACTTTCATGATGATAATATAACTAATGATAATGGTAATGACATATTTATGATAACAATGATAATAATAATGGTGATGATGAATAATGATAGTAATAAATTTAGAAATGTAAAAGTTTAGTTAAGTCCCCCCGAACGGCGGGTCCGTTTTCTTTGACATACGTAATGTCTCCCATGTTCCACCAATATTTGATGTTTTTTATTTTACGCTTATTTACTACAAGAAAGACATGTTTTGTTTATGTTACACCATTTATCAGGTGTATGTTTTTTCCATTATGAAGACTATATATTTTAACTGCATTGAAACAGAAGTGTAAATCATTTTATATCAATATGATTTTCTGAATAAATTAGCAGACGCTCAACACCACCACGTGTTTCAATGGCTAAAGAACATCTTTATTTACTGCACGAATATCTTATATTTATCTTTACTTATTTATATTGATCTTTACTGCACGAATATTTATCTTTAATATAATATTTATCTTTACTGCACGAATGTGGCAAGAAAACCCCACAAATATTAAGGAAGGAAATATTTTATGATACTGATGATAACACTCTCATGATAATGATGGAACTAATGATAATGATATAATGATAATAATGATGGTGATTGGAAGGTGAATAATGATAGTAATAACAGTAATGATGGAAATAATATTTATTGATTATGATGATAATTCTTATTATAATGAATATTTTAAATATTGATTATAAATGATTATAAATTTATTATGAATTGTAATTATCATTAATGATAATGATTATTTTTAGTGATAATGATTTTTTTTTGTTATCATTTTTAGAAATTATCATCATCGATGTTATTATTTTTATCATCATTAATATTTTCATTATCATCATTATCATTATGAATATTATATAATTATCATTATTATAAGAATTATCATTATTATTATCTTCATTATTATTTTTATCTTCCTCATTATCATTATTATTCATGTTATTGTCATAATTATCTTCACTAATATTTCTATCATTATGATTGATATTTTTTATCATTTTATTACCATTGCTATCATTATAGCTATCATGATTACTGTTATTATTGCAATGGTGTTCGTAAATATAATAATAAAAACAATAAAAATTACAATAATTATCATAGTAATAAAAAAATATTTATATATTATTGATAAATGATTATCATACATTCATTTTCATTATAATATTCTTTCTCATTATCTCGTTGTTTCTATACCTTTTCATAATTCTTATTTTCATTAACATTCTTAGTATTTGCAATTTTATTAATATTCAAAATATCCATACTATTCCTAGCCCTTATCTTTATCACCCTAATCATCTCTATTAATCTCATTCCTAAAACTAGTCTCATTCTCCCTCACATTCACCTTCTCATTGTCATTCTCACTCACATTCAGCTTCTCATTGTTATTCTCACTGACATTCACCTTCTCATTGTCATTCTCACTCGCATTCACCTTCGCATTGTCATCCTCACTTCCCTTCTCATGCTCATTACTCACAAACAGACGTCTAACAGAAGCATCTTCCTCCCTCAGGTTGGACTCCCTTACACCTTGCTTCCTTGAACGGCCATCATGCTGTTGCAGAGACGCTCCTCGAGAAGGGCGGAGAAGTGAACGCCAAGGATGCATTTGGTAAGGCGATTGGAAAGCGAGTGACTTCTTAAAGGCACCAGAAGAATTTTGCTTTTGTTTCTTTTCTCTTTTTTGTCTCTGTGGAAATTCATAACAATTATTGTCATTCTCACTCACATTCACCTTCTCATTGTCATTCTCATTCACATTCACCTTCTCGTTATCATTCTCACTCACATTTACCTTTGCATTGTCATTTTCACTCACACTCACCTTCTCATGTCATTCTCACTCGCATTCACCTTCACATTGTCATTCTCACTCACATTCACCTTCTCATTGTCATTCTCATTCATATTAACCTTCTCATTGTCATTCTCACTCACATTCACATTCTCATTCATATTAACCTTCTCATTTTCATTTTCACTCACATTCACTTTCTCATTTTCATTCTCACTCACATTCGTCTTCTCATTGTCATTCACACTGACATTCACCTTCTCATTTTCATTCTGACTCACATTCACCTTCTCCTTTTCACTCACATTCACCTTCTCATTGTCATTCTCACTCACATTCACCTTATTTTCATTCTCAGTCATATTCACCTTCTCATTGTCATTCTCACTCACATTCACCTTATTTTCATTCTCACGCACTTTCACCTTTTAATTGCCATTCACACTCACTTTCACATTCTCATTTTCATTCTCACTCACATTTACCTTCTCGTTTTCATTCTCACTCACAATCACCTCATTGTCATTCTCATTCACATTTACCTTCTCATTGTCATCCTCACTCACATTCACCTTTTCATTGTCATTCTCACTCACTCACATTCTCATTGCCATTCTCACTCGCATTCAACTTCTCATTGTCATTCTCACTCACATTCATCTTTTCATTGTCCTTCTTACTCACATTCACCTTCTCATTATCATTTTAACTCACATTTACATTTTGATTGTCATTCTCACTCACATTCCCCTTCTTATTATAATTCTCACTCACATTCCCCTTCTCATTGTCATTCTCACTCACCTTCACCTTCTCATTGTCATTCTCACTCACATTCACCTTCTCACTGTCATTCTCACTCACCTTCACTTTCTCATTTTCATTCTCACTCACATTCACCTTCTCATTTCCATTCTCACTCACATTCACCTTCACATTGTCATTCTCACTCACATTCACCTTCTCATTGTCATTCTCACTCACATTCATCTTCTCATTGTCATTCTCACTCACATTCACCTTCTCATTGTCATTCTCACTCACATTCACCTTCTCATTGTCATTCTCACTCACATTCACCTTCTCATTGTCATTTTCACTCGCCTTCACTTTCTTACTGTCATTCTCACTCACATTCACCTTCTCATTATCATCCTCACTTCCCTTCTCACACTCATTACTCACAAACAGACGTCTAACACAAGCATCTTCCTCCCTCAGGTCAGACTCCCTTACACTTTGCTTCCGAGAACGGCCATCTTGCTGTTGCTGAGACGCTCCTCGAGAAGGGCGGAGAAGTGAACGCCAAGACTTTGACTGGTAAGGCGATTGGAAAGCGAGTGACTTCTTAAAGGCACCAGAAGAATTTTGCTTTTGTTTCTTTCTCTTTTTTTGTCTTCATGGAAATTTATAACAATTATTATTCAGATCTAATAAGGATATCTCTATCATCAGCTTTTCTTATTTCTTCATCATTCATTATTCTTTTCTATTTATCCATTCCTTATGTTTTAGTTGTTTATTTGAGTTATTTGTAAATGTTACTTATTCATTATCTTTTATCATATGAATTTCAATGTTATGATTAATACTATCATAAAAATATTCATTTTTATTATCATTTATTACATTTACATTTGTATTATTATTTCAAGAATTTTCTTTTGTAATAGTCACTTTTCATCATTCATCTTTTTTTTCTTACTCTTTTACTCTTTTCATTATTGATATAATTTTCATTTTTATTTCAATTTTTTTATATATGATTTTATACATATCATTCCTATTATTATTATTATTATTGTTATAGTTAAAAATATTATTATTTTAATTATTCGTATTACTCCTATTTCTATTTCAATTATTATCATAGGTTATCCTTCCTCTTGTCATCATTGATAATTTTGCTGATGATCCTGTTGTTCTTGTTCTCCTACATGCTTTTGTTGTAGTTGTGAGGTCTTTATCACTCATAGTACCAGTGTCGGTAAATCATGATGGTAATGACAATGAGGATAACACGATGGCTTCCTTGTTCTTCCTTCTTGCAAACACCCAAGTCTGCTCACAGCTTGCTTGCAACAAACATGGCTATGCAGGTGCTGTTAAGAGGAATGCACTACTTAGCATTCGTTTTACAAAATACCT